>NW_027097234.1:0-60000 GCF_019320115.1 Miscanthus floridulus
TATATATACACCCTGTAGCTTGGCTACAAAATAACTTATTCTGTAGCCACTTTGAGTTACAATAATTAATATGTTAATTTACGAGATTATAGTAACTCCTTACTAAATGGTTTACTATAACGTTATGGTGAATATCCCCATGTGTTATAGTAACCCAACTATCGTAAATATATATTGACATTATCGTAAATTAGTATATAAAATTATCGTAACTGGAGGTGGCTACAGAATAACTTATTTTGTAGCTGGCTACTGAATATACTCTACTACCCTGTAGCTGGCTACAAAATAACTTATTCTGTAACCACTTTGAGTTACAATAATTACTATGTTAATTTACGAGATTATAGTAACTCCTTACTAAGTGGTTTATTATAACGTTATGGTAAATATCTTCATGTGTTATAGTAACCCAACTATCATAAATATATATTAACATTATTATAAATTAGTATATAAAATTATCGTAAATAGAGGTGGCTACAGAATAACTTATTTTGTAGCTGGCTACTGAATATACTACGATCATATAGCTGGCTACAAAATAGCTTATTCTGTAGCCACTTTGAGTTACGATAATTAATATGTTAATTTACGAGATTATAGTAACTCGTTACTAAGTAGTTTACTGTAACGTTATGGTAAATATCCCCATGTGTTATAGTAACCCAACTATCGTAAATATGTATTGACATTATCGTAAATTAGTATATAAAATTATCGTAAATGGAGGTGGCTACAGAATAACTTATTTTGTAACTGGCTACTGAATATACTCTCTCTATATATGTACGAGAACTTCTTATTATTATTATTATTATTATTATTATTATTATTATTATTATTATTATTATTATTATTATTATTATTATTATTATTATTATTATTATTATTATTATTATTATTATATATACATATATATATATATATATTAGATTCATATTTAAAAAATGAACACATAATTACATACCCATACAGACCAAAACATGAGAAAAAAAAAGAACAATAAGAAAAATTATAAGCAGGCAAACAATTTGGAACAACGTGATGTACGCATGCATATCCATGCCAACCGAAGAGCTAGTTGTGTATGTTCAGCGTTCTCGCCTTATCTTCTGTTATTTTTTGTTCTTATATTTTTCTATGCTTATACTCTGTAGTTGGGCTAGTTGCTTCCGGTTGTAAATCTAAATTTTGACGTAGCAATGGAAGTGCTAATTGTTTGTTTAGCATTCGTAAAAAAGAGGAGTTCTTGCTCATCAATTACAGGAAAAAAAATGTTCTTAGAGGCATGTCCGGTCGTTTCTGTTATTGCCTTTTTTTATTGTGCAATTTGTGTGTTCCATGATGCATCTTCACAAATTGTTTGCATTGCTGCTGTAAAATTTGAAGTAATTGGTCCAAAGGTGAAGAACGGACGTGACTAATTTAAAAATTTTGCAAGCATCGTATGGGACAATGTGCACGAAATCTTCTGAAATTTTTATCATAGCCTCCACATACGATATCACGACATCTCAACAAGTTTCATGATTTTCGGACTTCGTTTGCTTTTTATAGAATTTAAAAACACTTCGCACGCAAGTTCGCGGTCATGTTTCGTGAACAAGATGTCCGAAATTTCGGGTCCGTTCCTGGATACGGCCTCACACTACACTCAGTAACATGACTATCATTTTTTGAATCATTAAATTCCATTATTCGTAACATGTGCAGTTCAAATTTATATTTTTTGAAAAATTCAAGTAAATAAAATAAAGTAATTAAATATATCAAAAAGCCACAAAAAATCCCCAAATTCTAACGAGGAGTTCCTGGTACTTTAAAAGGGTTGCACAAAAAATTTGGAGGCCAAAAACAAAAAAAACTTTGCCGAGCGCCGGGGCATGTCACTCGACAAAGGGGATCTTTGCCGAGTGCCAAAAATAAGACGCTCGGCAAAGAGGTTTTTTGAATTTGTTTTAGAAATTTCCTCTTTGCCGAGTGCCTTCATAGGGGCACTCGGCAAAGGTATTTCAAAAAAAATGTATTTTTTTATTCCTCCCTTTGCCGAGTGTCGAAGCTGTTAAGCACTCGGCAAAGACATTTTAAAAAAAAAACATTGAATCTTTACTGAGCGCCGTGTCAGGGGCACTCGACAAAGTATTTTCCAAAAAAAATCTTTGCCGAGTGCCTAACAGCAGGCACTCGGCAAAGAAGGACGTGGTCGAACACCATTACGCGGGGCATGAAGGGTTATGAGGATGCTATGCTAGCCGGAAAACAAAAATTTCGACCTTATAAATCAGGATCTACTGCTAGTTATAGATCACGGGATTACTACTAGACACGCAGGTGCAGCGGAAGCGACTCGATGTAGTCGAACGCGTCGTAGCATTGCCGTGCAGTTGCGAGGTCGTCCGTCCGTCCGTCCCCTTCGTGCGGTTCGTCCTTGTGATCTAGATGCAGCACCTCCGAGGTATCCACACGTACAGGGAGGAAGCGTTGCGTCTCCGGACTGCTAGGTCCGCGAGGAGCAGCAGGTGCGGGCGTAGGATGGGCGGCGGCGGCTGCCAAAAGGCGTGGATTGATTTGCCTCGTTGCCCCACCCCACATATTTATAGGCGTCCTTAATAGGCTCCCGAGTTGGAGGCCCATTAGTAACCCTAAGCCTTGTCTAATTCGGATCCAATCCGAACTAGGCTTCTAGCCCCTTAAGCGTGCGACCATATGGGTTCACGCACACATAGACATGGCCTGAGTACTCCTACTTGGCCATTAGTTGATAGCGGCCACTAGCAAGGCATGTCAACTTCTATGCGTACGCAAAGATCATATCAGACGAAACACCACAAAACCACATACTTGTTATTCCCTTGCCTCACGATATTTGGTTCAACTCATAGGTTAACACTTAACCCAAGCACGGCCATGCATTTCTTGATCTAATCATTAGAGTGACCCAGTGATATCTCTCTCATATATAGAGAGGGGCAAATTCCATCTTGATTGTCTATGTCTCATAGCATGTTTCCCGACAAACTCGAAAACCACCTTTATAACTACCCTATTACAGAGTAGCGTTTGATAGTCCCTGAGTAGATTGTTTCACATCTTGAATACATACAACAATCTCAGGTCTAAGGACATAACGTACATGATGTGAATAGAGATAATAATGTCATCTCACGTTGGATCAGTCCAGCCCCATGTCATACATGTGCCTACATTATTAGTTTGACATCTCCATATCTATGACTTGTGAAACATAGTCATCAACTAATAATATGCTGATCCATTATTCATGTGTGTCCTCACACGAACTCTGACCAAGGACAACATTAGAATAACCATTCAAGTAAAAGAGTTTCACAAACAATTCACATAATTGCTAATCGATACAGGTTGTCTTTAATGAAAATTCAATGAACTTATAATATATCATGGATACAAGACAATATAATCATCTCTATGATTATCTCTAGGGCATACTCCTAACAGGGCAGCCTATGCCGAGTGTCGCGCTTTTGCCGAGAGTCTGGCACTCAGCAAAGAAGTCCTTTGCCGAGTGCCCATTTTTGCCGAGTGCCCGATTTTTGACACTCGGCAAAGCAGTTTGCACTCGGCAAAGGCCCTGTTTCGGGTAGTGGGGGGTGTTTGGCATCCGTGGAAGTGCTAGTTATTTGTTTAGCATTGGTGGAAAAGAAGTGTTCTTGCTCGTCAATTACAGGAAAAAAATGTTCTTTAGATGCCGTCGGTTGTTCCTGTAATTACCGTTATCATTTGTGCAATTTGTGTGCTCCATGATGCATCTTCACAACTTGTTTGCATTGCAGCTGTAAAATTTGAAGTAATTGGTCCAAAGGTGAAAAATGGACGTTCTGGTTTAAAAATAATTAGTGCAAATTGTTTCAAATTTAGCTACCCAAATCCCTACCAAATCTGTCAAAATATAGTCTAAACCTTTGATCTCAAAATAGAGGTAAAATCTCAAAGACCTCTAACAAAATAGGGGCAAAATTACATAGGCAAACTTGTCATCCAAAAGTTAACATCTTTCAGAGAACTTCACCGAAGGCAAGCTCTTCATTCGGTTTAATTTGAAAATGTAGAGGTAAAATCACAAAGTTTAAAAAAGAGAGCAAAATCGCCATCTCCATTCAAAGCAAGGGCATGAACGCCAAAGCCCCTAAAATTTTTACCCTTTCCAAAGAAAAACATATCTTTGTTTTCTATTGCACCTAGCAAGTCTATGTATGAAAAACAAAAGTTATTCGTGTTTGTTTTGACCCAAGGTGTGATACACAAGTTTAGAAAAATCCCTAAGGAGCACACTAACTATCCAATTTTCCCCCGAATAAATTCAAACGTTATACATGTTGAGACTGACGTCCTCATTTTTTGAGTGGTGGCTTAAAGTATGCCGTAAACAAAAATATCTTATATGTTCTTTCTCAATGATTTTGTCCTCTAATGTCACAATCCCTAGAGTGTAACACAGGCATGTAGCTGACAGCCTCTTTGAGGTAGCTCAAAAGCGACGGCTCCACATGTAATTCCGTTGTAGTACCGCTGTTATTTACCGTAACAGCTTAAAATAAACTAAATTTTAGTAAGGGAGGAAACGGTGAAGCAATGTGTTATGGGCTTTCTAATGTGAGCTTTTTTTCTCGAATACACAAACGATTTGCGCATCCTTGTAATTAAGGTAGAAAAGTTAGGCCATACAAACGACGCACTTCTAGCGAGCATTTTAGGAGGTCTACAAGATTATAGGACAGACCGTCCTAGCATATAGGTTCAAGTTTTGATATTACACAAAAGTTAGATGACCGAGAAATGGGAAGCGACGCAACCAAGAAGTGGGCTTGTGTCCCCGTTGCTACTTGCACGATACCTTACCGACACATCCGGGAAGAGCGCTCATAGTGCTTGATATTGTGCTAGAGCCTCCTAAACCCGGCCCACCAAACAAGCCTTAAATGTTGGCTTCACTTCCTCTAATTTCTGATGCCTCGCACTCCCAACAGATCTCATCTTGTGCCAGCCAAGGCCCAGTTTAGATCCAAAAAATTTGGCAAAATGAGTACTGTAGCATTTTGTTGTTATTTGGCAATTAGTGTCCAATCATAATCTAATTAGGCTTAAAAGATTCGTCTCGTGGATTTCGTCTAAACTGTGTAATTAGTTTTATTTTTTATTTATATTTAATGCTTCATGCATGCGTTTTCGTATTCGATATGATGGGGAATCTTGAAAAATTTAACGTTTTGGGAGGGAACTAAACAGGGCCCAAAGCTAAACTGTCGAACTTCTCTTGTCAGTTGTCACCCTCCTTCGTAGGTAGCAAATAGAAGTGGGGAGCTACAATGGACATGATGATAAGAAGCCAATTCAGCCAGTCATGTGTACCTATATATATGCACGAGATGTGAATGCCATGAATATATGAGAACTTAGCTACTAGTATTTCAGTATTTCACTAATAGGTAGGCAATTTTATTTTATCATCACGCCATCTTGTACCAGCTATATTCAATGGGAATCACTCAATTATTGATGTCTGCACATGGTGTCTTCGATGCTTGCAAGATCGAACGATAAAGGTATCTGGTGAACCTTGGGATGAAACAAATTAAAGTCGCGAAATACTAAGGACGACTCAATTGATTAGGGTGATATTATGCAAGCTTTGATAAAAGAAACTAAACATGTACAGATGTGTAAACCACCGAAGATGAATAGTCGTGGATAATGTGACTTCCTGCAAAGCTAGGCGGCTGCCGGCTGTCATTGACTAACATAGGTCTTTTATATCCCGAGGCGTTTGTTGTCAATGCCAAGTTGTCAACTATTGCTATACGAGCTGCTGGCTTTGCCATAATAAAGAGTGAAAATTCTAAGACTTGAATCCAAGAGTGTAATCCAAGTAACATTTCTCAACAGTGTAAACAACCAAACTGCCGCTCTCTATACATATATCCATGTACTAATTACAAGATTCATAATTATTATAATAAAAAAATGAACATGTAATTACATACCCATACACACCAAAACACGAGAAAAAAGGAAGAAAAATCTAAGGGCAGTCCCAATGGTGCATTGATGATGGTTTCTATCATCATTAAATGACTTGTCACGTAGGCAAAACGCTGACATGGCAACGTAATTAATGAAGAAAGAGAGCAAAAATCATAGAAATTGTTTCTTCATGAAGAAATCAGGTCTACTCTTGACCCAATGCACCAAGAAACCATGAAATCGCCATTGGAAAGAAACTACCAGTTTATAGGGAGCTCATGTCGCACTCCTATTGGAGGAAGAAGATAGAGTTGGGAGAGAGAAAGAAAATAATTATTACTCATATAAACCATGAGTTGAAAAGCAGTACTTTTTTGGTGCGGTATCCTATGTTATAGAAATTACTGGTTTCTTTTATTGGGATTGCCCTAAGCAGACAAACAAATTGGCACAACGCGGTGTGCGCGGTTGAGGATGAAGAGATAGCCGAAGACAAGCGCAGTCAAGAATGCAGCGGCAACAGCCGGTCCGGCCATGGACGCGCTGAACGTCGGAAAGGGCGCCAGCCGGTCCCTCAGCTGACCAGGACGACGACAGTGATGGCCGCGGTCACGGTGAGGATCCCCTGAGCTTTAGGGTGGCTTAAACCCCACCAAACAAGCCTTAAATGTTGGCTTCACTTCCTCTAAATCCTGATGCCTCGCACTCACGATAGGGCCATGTTTAGTTTCTTTAAATTCCAGAATTTGGCACTATGCAAAAAGAAGATTCTCCATCACATCAAACTTGCGGTACATGTATGGAGTACTAAATGTTGACGAAATCAAAAACTAATTGCACAGTTTGGTTGTACTTTGCGAGACGAACGTTTTGAGCCTAATTAGTCAACGATTGGACAATTATTACCAAACAAAAACAAAAATGCTACAGTAACTACAGTATATCGACGAAATTTGGCGGCGCCGATTCAGTGGGCATCTAAACATGGCCTAGATCTCATCTCGTGCCGGCCAAAACAAGACTGTCAGACTCCTATCTAGATAGTTTTGGATGAATCTGGAAGAATTTGTGAGAGAAAAACACTGTTTCAGATGAAAAAAGAAGCGCATCAAACCGGATTTAAGGACATGCGAACGAGGCCTTCTCGTTCGGGTGCCCTTAAACCCGGTTTGATCCGCTTCTTTTTTCATCTGGAACAGTATTTTTCTCTCACAAATTCCTCCAGATTCATCAAAACCATCCAGATTCCTCTAAATTCCTCCGAGCGAACGGGGCTGGCCCTCCTTTGTAGGTATCAAATAGAAGTGGCGAGCTATAATGGACATGATGAATAAGAAGCCTATTCAGCCAGTCATGTGTACCTATATATAGGCACGAGATGCGAATGCCATGAATATATGAGAACTTAGCTACTAGTATTTCAGTATTTCACTAATGGATAGTTCAATTTATTTTATCAATATTTCACTAACGGGTAGTGCATTTATGTTATCAAGTCATCTTGTACCAGAGCTATATTCAATGGGGGAATCACTCGATTATTGACTTCTGCACATGGTGTCTTCGGTGCTTGCAGGATTGAATGAGAAAGGTATCTTTTTAGACGATGGGTTCATTAATCCGACCTCTATATGCACGAAGGATATACATAGCCAAAAGCATACAACAGCACATAGACTTGCTCCTCAACAAAGAGGAAAACACACAACCAAAAGAGAGAGAAAATACGACCTCGGCACATCCCTGCATCCAAACATCCTCTCCTGAAACGGCCAAATTCAGCTAGTGGAAGTCGTTAAGTCGCCACCGCCCCTAGTGCGCCATCGCTGCGAACCTCCGTTGATGCCATCTTCATCCACTTCAAGTGAGGTGACACCACATGTCGCTGGTTAGCCCACCTTCATCCATCGTCGTCCGGTCGGAACTAGCCGAACAGATGCAAGCCGACAGGGAGCCGCTTCCGCTTCGCCGGATTCCAAAGCCTCTGTCGCCCATAGAGCAGCTATTGTCGTTGGAATCATGGTCGTCGCCTCTACCGGAGTCCTTTATCGCTTCCGCGAGGATATCCTCTTCTGCCTGGACTCCCAAGCCTCCGCCGCACCTAGGGCGCCGCTGCCAACGGGATCCACCTCCTCCTCACTGAGATCTTCAACAGCGCTTAGGCTGTTGCTGCCCCTAGGGTTATCGCCGTCGCCAAAGATGTCTTTGGACTCCTAGGCCACCGCCGCTGCCCCTAGGACTCGACTGCCTATGAAACCACCTCTACTTGATCCGCCTTCTACCAGCCGAGGACTGGCCGTTGACGCTTAGGCCACCACCGTCCTCCGCCACACCCACTGCTGCCCACAACTTCTTGCCGCCTCGCAACTCGTGGTCCACGGTTGGGATAGAACTGTCTGCTCCCCGCGTGCCGTGCCGAAGAAGCCGCACGCCGAGTCCGCCTCGTCGACCTCATGCAAGTCTAGGTGGTGCTGAGGTGGAGGTGAAGGGGTCATGCCCAAGCCATCCACCCACCAGATCTACCATGCAGCGTGCCTCATCGGCCTCGTGCGCCTACCCGCCAAAGCCACCGCCACACGGGATGCATCTCTAGCCTCGTGGATAGGGCCACGTGGCCGTGTTGGGCCACCCACCCACCAGAGTCGCTGCCACACGGGGTGCCTCGTCGACCTCGCGCTCGGGCCTGCGTCAACATCGGGCTGCCTATTCACGGCCGTGCTAGGCAAGTGAGGGTCACCGCTGCCACCCCGACGTGCGGGCGGGCGTGGGCGCTTGCCGCCCCGCTGAAAGCTCTAGTTTGGTTTTGGTAAATTGATGAAACCCTAAGTGCTAACCTAGTTTATCAAAGTGATCATGAGATAGGTAGCACTATTCCAAGTGATGGAGCAATGGTGAAGATTATGATGATGGTGTGGTGACCATGATGATCAAGTGCTTGGACTTGGAAAAGAAGAAAGAGAAAAACAAAAGCTCAAAGCAAAGGTAAAACTTAATAGGAGCTCTTTGGTTTGGTGATCGAGACACTTAGCGAGTGTGATCGCATTTAGGATAGATGGTCGTACTATTAAGAGGGGAGCTCTTATCGGACAACTCGATCATCTTGTATTGCATTTAAGGCCTAGTGCACATTCGATGAGAAGTGAATAACCTTTAAAAAATGATTATGAAATGCTAACACACTTGCACGTGATGGTAAAATACTTGTAGTGTTAGCACATTTGCAAAGGTGGTGATAAAGGTGAAGAAAAGGAGGCATTGCCGGGCTCGGGGTGTTGCCACGGGGGCACCGCCACCCCTATCCGGTGCACCGCTACCCCTGTGGTGGTGACCGGCAGAGGAGGCTGAGAGGGAGGTGTTCTGGGTGGCACCACCACCCCTTGTCCGGTGGCACCACCACCCGTAGGGCATTGCCCACCTGGACATGGCCGAGAAGGGCTGGTGCTGGGGCTGGCACCAGAAGTGGCGGTGTGCACCGCCACAGGAGCGACGATGCACCGCCGTGGGCACCGTCACCCTGTCCGATGGTACCACCCCTTTTCAATAGAAAGCGGGTGAACTGGAGTTGGGCACCGCCGTGGGCACCGCCACCCCTAGGTGGTGCACCGCCCCATTTTGTAAGAGAGCATGGATTTCGGGGTGTTGGCCGGGGTGGCACCACCACCCCCTGTCCGGTGCCATCGCCGCCTGTCCGGTGACCGCTGACAGTCAAACTAGCAGTTGGATTCGACTGTTGGGGGGCACCGCCACCCCATGTCCGGTGCCACACTGACATGTTCGGTGACCCCACAGAAGCTGACTCAAAGGGGTAACGGCTCTATTTGCTTGTGGGCTTATAAATAGAGCTAGTGGCCGGCCTTGGCCACTCTATTGGCACTTCTAACAGCTACATACACCCTTTGAGAGTTGAGCACACAACTCTACTCACTTGCACACTTGATTTCATCATCTTGAGTGAGATTGGAGAGCCTCTAGTGCATTGCTTAGTGTTCTAGCATCTTGTGGCACTAGTTGAGTGTTTTGGGCTGATGGAGTTCTTATTACTCTTGGTGTTTGCCGACACCTAGACGGTCCAGTGATTGGTGGATCGTCGAGCGGAGGAAAGTGATTGTCTCTGGCTCCGATCATTGTGATTGTGAGGGGTTCTTGTGCCTTCCCTGGCGGAGCACCAAAGGCAACTCTAGTGGATTGTGCGTGGCTTGTGGATCCTCATCTTGTGTTGGTTGTGCAGCACCCGGTTGTGGGTTAGGCGTGTGATGCCTATTACCACATGAACGTCCAAGTGAGTGAATCACCACAACGGGGATTAGCTTGCCGGCAAGCAAGTGAACCTCGGAGGAAAAATCATTGTGTCTTGATTGTCTCCTCGGTATTCATTGATCGATCACTTGCCACGGTGGTATATCACTTTTTAGCGCCCCTGATTATCTAGGAACACAAATGTGATACAAATACTAGTCATAGGAGGCTAGTAACACATTTATTACATCAGATAAGTCTCCGTGCAGTAGTCTCGACAAGCGTGAACAATGAAGGAATGCCATGATTAGAAGTTACCCGAACATAATATAGGTCCAACAGACCCAGAAACAAAAGGAATCGTTAAACATCTGGCAAATCCCAATGCCACAGGCTTAGTTAGGTGCAGACACGACCTTATTCGTACGCCACGTCAGGGTTGAATTCCGGATCTTCCTCTGTTCAACAAAGCAAGGGTGAGTACAAAGTACTCAGCAAATTCAACCTTACCCTACGGAATGGGATAACAGTATATGCATATGGATAAATCAAGGATAAGGCTTGGTTTTATTTGCATAAGGCTATCTTTTTAACACATGCAGGGTTTCATTTTATAAATACCTTTGCAAAAGACATATATTTTCCATATATAATAGTATTTCTGAAAAAGGGGTTGGTCACAATTTTAGGTGTTGTTGAACCCTCTGTTCCCTAACACATGGCAGACAACCATTTATTTTCAAAATTACACCCACTCTCAGCCTTCCACTCATCAAAATCCATCTAGTTGTTGAAACCAAACCAAAACCCATCCAAGACCGTGGACACGGCTATTTAGATAGATTTTATACTCTATAGATGTTGTACACTTTCACTACAAGTAGGGTACCGTAACTTAACACCGTAGTGCAAACACGGATCCATCAAAGCCATTACCCTTCATAGCTAAGTACTGGCGCTCCCACGGGAACACTAAGGCCACATCTCATAATACAATAATTTAAAGCGCTTATTACATTTCATACAATTCATCAATTTCCACATATATCTCTTAGTGTCATGTTGCACACCTACCTCCAGGTGATTGCCATACCAACTAGAGGGATTTAGGCTAAGCCTTTCCCATGTAAGGCGAGTGGTTGTACGATAAATGAGTTAGGCAAGATGAATCATCAACTCAGTCCTTAATCGAGACAAGACGGATATCTTCATGCTTAACCACAAAAGGTACAAGCCCCAACACCACGGCATCCCACAAAAGGAACACTGATCCGCCCCATCTCTAGGGTAATCACCATCTATAACTTGTCCATTAACCCTTCACAATACCCATAATTTATTTTACAACTCAGACAGTTTTTCTTTAGAAGTCATTGTATTTGAGAAAACATAGTAATGAGTATCCGTGATAAGTATCAAGTCCTAAGCATACTAAATAATAGTATTTTGTCATGTCGTGATATTTATTCTTAAGTTTGAGCAAGGCAATTATCAGGTCATATCAATTCAAGGATGGCTATTCAAACGGGTTTTAACTAAGCAGCGAAAATACTTCGTACGTATAATTGTACATGCAATATTTAAAATGGGTTCTACGGGTTGTGCTTAAAAATATAGGATCAACATGCATCAAAGGGGAATAGATTGGACTTACCTCCATCGGCGTCCTCGAGAAACTCCTGCTGACAGTTCGAATCCTCGACGTCAATCTCACGGTACTCGCCTCCGACGTTCTTGTTCTCAGGCTCGTTCACTCCGTCATCTAAGAGAACGCAACGACCTCAACAGACAAACAAGCATAGATAAATATTCGCATAAATTCAAATGAGCTCTAAAAATTATGAAATTTATATGGGAGATAGGTTATGATTTTAGATGAATTTAGGAGGAAGAATGGTTGGAATCGAAGTTGGCATGTGGCTCTGCAAGATGGCCGAAATTTAATCACGCGGAAAAGAATAATGCCCGATTAAGGAATGGGTGTTCGCGTGAGGCATTTGGCTGGTAGTGCATGGTGTATGCTGTGCCGCCTGTGCGTGTACAATTTGGTGGAGTTATTGCTTAGGACCCAAACGTCATACACACATGCATGGGAAGGGAGAGAGAGAGAAGCTAACAAGGGTCACGAGTGCTCTTCTTGCTTCATGCATGGACCACGCCATGGCTGAGCTCGTGGAGCTCGTGGGCAGCTCGGGTTGGACGGAGGGAAGCAGGGCAAAGACCACAGGGAGGGAGGGAAGAGCGAGGGGATGCTCATGAGCTACTCACCTCATCCTGCGACATGGTCGAGCCCGGCTCGTGCGTACGGTCACTACTAGAGAACAAACTTTAGAACGATGTCCCAATTTAGCATTAGCCTCGGCATTTTTTGCCCCCGGGACTAAAGGACACTTTAGTCCTGGTTGGTAATACCAACCGGGACTAAAAGTCCCTGCCCAACGGTCGTCCGCGGGGCAGGGATCTTTAGTCCCGGCTACCTTTAGTCCCGGTTGGTAATACCAGCCGTGACTAAATCTTTTAGTCCCGGTTTAGGTGATGCCCCGGGAATAAAGATTAATCTTTAGTTTCGGTTTGGCCTCCTAACCGGGACTAATTATGCTGGCCTATAATCCAGCTCATTTCTTCCTCCCCGGGCCCGAGCCATTCCATTCAAACTCACTGCCTCTGTTCTTCAGCTTGCTGTTGTTCTTGCTCTCTCCCTCTCCATTGGTGTTGCTCTTTGATTTTGGAGGTAACAAACTTAATCCTCTTATGTTTTATCAGTAGTTTGTCTCATTTTGCGATGTAGATGCATGTGTAACTTTATATGTTGGACTTTATTATGATTTTATATGTTATTTTTAGCTCAAAATCACATGATTTGCATATATGTTTGGATAAACAAAAGTTAAATTAGTTCATCAAAATCACGCCTTGCTCGTCCTCGCTGGAGCACGTGCCGTCCTCGTCTCCGACGGCTTACGTGATCTTAGAATTAATTTTTCCATGAAATTAAAAACTTAGAAAATAGTTAGAAAATATGTACTAGTTGAACTTGCGGACCATGTTCAGCTCGGCCAATATGTTCTCTATCGAGCGGTAACAGACGTGAAGGAGGAGCTTTGATTCTACGAGGGAGAGCGGCAACGGTCGTGGAAGACCGTGTTCCCTTTCTCGTAGAATCGGAGCTCTTTCTTGGCCAAGTACAGTGCCATCCGGTGGAGAAATGCTGGCCGAGATGATCACGTAAGCAAGGTCAACTAGTACGGATGGTTATTTATTGAAACATGTTTTTGAGCTATAATTTGATGGATATTTGATAACTTCGGACCTACAAATGTCATCTACAAATGTTACTATCCTCGGCAACCTAAACGCCCGCGAGCTCGCCGATATCAAGTAGGTCACTTAGAATTATTTTTTCCATGAAATGAAATACTTAGAAATCATGCCTTTTATTTTTTAGAATTAATTTTTCCATAAAATAAAAAACTTAGAAAATAGTTAGAAAATTGTAGAAAATCCGTACTAGTTGAACTTGCGGACCGTGTTCAGCTCGGCGAGCATGTTCTCTGCCGAGCGGTAATGGACGTCAAGGAGGAGCTTTGATTCTACGAGGGAGAGTGGCAACGGTCATGGAAGACCGTGTTACCTTCCTCGTAGAATCGGAGCTCTTCCTTGACCAAGTACGGTGCCATCCGATGAAGAAATGCTCGCCGAGATGATCACGTAAGCAAGGTCAACTAGTACAGATGGTTATTTATTGAAATATATGAAATCCGTACTAGTTTTGTTTAAATATATCATTTTAGAAAATATGAAATTTACACTAGTTTGCAAAAATAAGTATAAAAAGTAGATGACAACTGGTACCGGATCCTCGACCTCTCGTTCGGTTGTGAAACGACTGAGGCCATAACTCCCTCTCATTATCTGCGACAAGTGTAAGCATAAGATTGTGATGGAGTACCGAGTCAAGAGACAAGGACCCAACAAGGGTCGTGTTTTCTACAAGTGCCCGGATCGCGATGTGAGTTTCTTACGTATTTTATTATTATGACTAATTGACCTGCTTTTCTAGAATATTTTTGACTAAATATTTTTTTTGCTTTAATTTCAGTGGGAGGGCAATGGATGCGATGGTTGGTACTGGGAGGAAGATTATGCTACATACGTGCAGAATTTGAGTGCGCTTGAGGTAGCGGCTGCTGATGATGAGGCAGTAAGCCAGCAGGAGAAGCTTATTAATATTCAACAGAAGAATGATTTGTCTATTTTAGTTGCATACGATCATGAAATAATTATGTTACTGAAGTGCATTGTAGTTTTAGTTTGTTTAGTGATAGTTGGGATTGCTTACGTTGTAGCCAAGCTTAGTTAATTAATCAACCGTGTGTGTCATCTATGTTGTGTAATAAAATACTTAATTATGTTCAAGGTTTTCATAATTTGTCGTGTAATGCAGATTATGTCACGCCATTGGATGTACAATGACGATCGCCGCTCCTAAGACTTTATTGAGGGCATGCACTATTTCTTAGATGTGGCCGAGGCAAATAAGCGGGATGGTTTCATGTGCTATCCATGTGCCATATGTAAGAATTTAAAGGAATATTCAAGCTCAATGAGTCTTCATTCACATTTGCTTAAGTCAGGTTTCATGTCAAACTATATATGTTGGACTAAGCATGGAGAAAGCGGGGTCATGATGGAAGAAGGTGAAGGAGAAGATTTAGACATTGATGACATTATTGCTCAATATGGTGCCTTTGATGATACTACAATGGGAAGAGATGAAGAAGAGGTAGCGGCAGAAGATAATCTCGGTGATGCTCTTGGCGATGCCATTCGTGATGCACAACAAGAATGCGAAAGTAAAAAAGAGAAAGTTAAGTTTGAGCGCATGCTTGAGGATCATAGGAAGTTGCTATACCCGACGGTCGAAGACGGGCAAAAAAAGCTAGGTACAACACTGGAATTGCTACAGTGGAAGGCAAAGAATGGTATATCCAACAAGGCATTTAGGAATTTATTGAACCTCATAAAGAAGATGCTTTCGAAGCCAAATGAATTGCCCACCACTACGTACGAAGTAAAAAAGGTTGTCTACCCTTTGGGATTAAAAATCTAGAAGATACATGCATGTCCTAATGACTGCATCCTCTACCATGGCAATGAATATGAGAATTTGGATGAATGCCCGGCATGTAAAGCAGCGCGGTATAAGATCAGGCGCGATGATCCTGGTGACATCGAGGGTGAACAACGTCCTAGAAAAAAATCCCTGCCAAGGTTATGTGGTATGCTCCTATAACACCATGCTTAAAATGTTTGTTCAGAAATAAAGACCATGCAAAGTTGTTGCGGTGGCATAAAGAAGACCGTAAGGTAGACAATATGCTGAGACACCCAGCTGATGGGTCCCAGTGGAGAGCGATAGACAGGGAATTTCCAGAGTTTGCAAATGAGGCTAGAAACTTAAGGTTCGCCTTAAGTACAGATGGTATGAATCCTTTTGGGGAGCAGAGCACTAGTCATAGCACTTGGCCAGTTACTCTATGTATCTACAACCTTCCTCCATGATTATGCATGAAGCAGAAGTTCATTATGATGCCGATCCTCATCCAAGGTCCGAGGTAACCTGGCAACGACATTGATGTCTATCTGAAGCCATTAGTTGAAGAACTTCTAGTTTTATGGAACAAACCAGGTGTACGTGTCTGGGATGAGTACAAACAAGAACACTTTGACCTACGAGCAATGTTGTTCGTAACAATCAATGATTGGCCTGCTTTAAGTAATCTTTTAGGTCAGACAAATAAAGGATATAATGCATGCACACATTGTTTTGATGACCTTGACAGTATATATTTGAAAAGATGTCGAAAGGTCGTGTACCTTGGCCATCGTCGATTCCTTCCTTTGAATCACCAAGTAAGAAAGAAAAGTAAGCATTTTAAAGGTAAGCCAGACCACCGGAAGAAGCCTCATAACCGAACCGGAGAAGATGTACTCGCAATGGTCAAGGATGTGAAAGTAGTATTTGGAAAGGGACAAGGTAGCGAATCTATTCTCAAAGATGCTAAGGGACACGCACCCATGTGGAAGAAGAAGTCCATCTTTTGGGAGCTACCCTATTGGCAAGTCCTAGAGGTCCGCAACGCAATCGACGTGATGCACCCGACAAAGAATCTTTGTGTGAACCTGTTAGGATTCATGGGTGTGTACGGGAAGCCAAAGGATTCACTTGAAGCACGCCAGGACTTGCAGGGCATGAAAGAACGAGACAACCTTCATCTAGAGAAGACAGATGATGGACGTCATTACTTAAGTCCTGCTAGCTACACGCTTAGCAAAGAAGAGAGGGACAGCATGTTCGAATGTCTAAGCAGCATCAAGGTCCCATCGGGATTCTCCTCCAATATAAAGGGTATAATAAATGTGCCAGAGAAGAAAATTCCTAAACTTAAAGTCCCACGACTGCCACATGCTTATGACGCAATTGCTTCTAGTTGCTTTAAGAGGAATTCTACCTCCACATGTACGTCTAGCCACCGTGAAGCTATGTGCATTCCTCAATGCAATTTCTCAGAAGGCAATTAATCCAGTGGAACTAGCTACTCTACAGAATGGTGTGGTTCAATGTCTTGTCAGCTTTGAGTTGGTGTTCCCTCCATCCTTCTTTAATATCATGACACACCTCCTAGTTCATTTGGTGAAGGAGATTAGTATTCTTAGACCTGTGTTCTTACATAACATGTTCCCCTTCGAGAGGTTTATGGGAGTTTTGAAGAAATATGTGAAAGTCCGTTCTAAGCCCGAAGGAAGCATCGCCCAGGGCTATGGAACAGAGGAGGTCATTGAGTTTTGTGTTGACTTTATTCCTGACCTTGCCCTGATTGGCGTTCCCGAATCGTGACACGAGGGGAGACTCAGTGGTAAAGGAACTTTAGGGAAGAAAACATATATTGGCATGGAAGACGATTATTTCAATAAAGCAAACTACACAGTTCTTCAGAACTCATCATTGGTGCATCCGTACATCGAGATACATAAGGAGTTCTTACGATCCAAGTTTTCAGGGAAGACTGAAGCTTGGATTAGGCGTCAGCACATAGAAAGTTTTAGTGGTTGGTTGCGAAAAGAATGTCAAGGTGATAACAATATTGATGAGCAACTGTATTTGTTGGCTAGGCAACCATCATGGCATATCCTCACGTACCAAGGGTATGAGATAAATGGAAATACATTTTACACAGTTGTCCAAGATAAAAGGAGCACTAATCAAAATAGTGGTGTTCGCATAGATGGCACAGATCCAAATGGAAATATACAAACATATTATGACTGCATAGAAGATATATGGGAACTAGACTACGCACCTAATTTTAAAGTCCCTTTATTCCGGTGCCAATGGGTGAAGCTGACCGGAGGAGGGGTAACAGTCGACAAAGAGTATGGAATGACAACAGTGGACCTCAACAATATTGGGTACAAAGACGAACCATTCATCCTTGCTGCCGATGTGAGTCAGATGTTCTATGTGAAAGACATGTCTACAAAATCAAAGAGAGGAAAAAACGAAGACATCAACTCAATGATCAATGAGCCAAAGCGCCACATAGTTCTTTCTGAGAAAATAAATATAGTGGGAATTGAAGACAAGTCAGACATGTCAGAAGATTATGAAAGAAATATCCGAATTCCACCCTCCATAGCGAATAAAGATCCAAGCATCATGTTAAATGATGAAGACACTCCATGGTTATGACAAGATCATAACCAAGGGTCATACGTCAAGAAAAAATTCACTGTTGTGCCCGCATGATACAACGATGCAAATCCTAGATTATCTCCAATTGAAAAGTTTTAAATACAAAGTTTGTTCAGCTCATCAAGATATATAATCCTTATATAGGCTATTTTTCATTTGAGAAGGTTTGAACAAAATGTAGTTCAAATTTCACAAGTGTGTGACATAGTTTTAGAAAGTCTATATGAGAATCAAGAATTTGTGACTAGTGTTTGATAAAACTTTCTCAAATGGGAAAATGAGCTATGTAACAATTGTAGATCTTGCCGAGATGATCAAACTTGGTATTCAGAGATTTTTCATCTGAGGTCATTTAGTGTCTCATTTGAGCAAGTTTGACCAAGTCAAATTTGGTCAAATGAAAAAACAACACTTTGACTCTAGTATTCTGAACTCTAAATGACTTCAAATTGAAAAGTTTTGAGTACCAAGTTTGTTAAAATCATCAAGACCTACAATTGTTGTTTTGGTCAACTTTCCATTTGAGATAGTTTGGACGGTTCAAATTTGTGATTTTTAAATTTCGATGCCTATAAACTAGTTTTTGGAACCCTAGATTGTCTCCAATTGAAAAGTTTTGAATACCAAGCTTGTTCAGCTCATCAAGATATGCAATCCTTATATAGGACATTTTTTCATTTGAGAAAGTTTAAACAAAATGTAGTTCAAATTTCACAAGTGTGTGATATAGTTTTAGAAAGTCTATATGAGAATCAAGAATTTATGACTAATGTTTGATACAAATTTCTCAAATGGGAAAATGAGCTACGTAAAAATTGTAGATCTAACTGAGATGATCAAACTTGGTATTCAGAGATTTTTCATCTGAGGTCATTTAGTGTCTCATTTGAGCAAGTTTGACCAAGTCAAATTTGGTCAAATGAAAAAATAACACTTTGACTCTAGTATTCTGAACTCTAAATAATTTCAAATTGAAAAGTTTTGAGTACCAAGTTTGTTAAAATCATCAAGATCTACAATTAGTTGTTTTGGTCAACTTTCCATTTGAGATAGTTTGGATGGCTTCAAATTTGTGATTTTTAAATTTCGACGCCTACAAACTAGTTTTCGGAACCCTAGATTGTCTCCAATTGAAAAGTTTTGAATACCAAGTTTGCTCAAGCTCATCAACATATACAATCCTTGTATAGGCCATTTTTTCATTTGAGAAAGTTTGTAACAAAATGTAGTTTAAATTTCATAAGTGTGTGACATAGTTTTAGAAAGCTCTATATGAGAATCAAGAATTTGTGACTAGTGTTTGATAAAACTTTCTTCAAATGGGAAAAATGAGCTATGTAACAATTGTAGATCTTGCTGAGATGATCAAACTTGGTATTCAGAGATTTTTCATCTGAGGTCATTTAGTATCTCATTTGAGCAGCTCATCAAGATCTACAATCCTTAATGAAAAAAACAACACTTTGGCGGGCTGCAAAAATTTCAGGCCTTCAGTCCCGGACCCAGGCCAGGAACCAGGGACTAAAGGGTGGGCAGAATTGCCCACCCAAAAATACCTTTAGTCCCGGCTGGTAACACTAACCGGAACTAAAGATCATTTAGTCCCGGCTAGTAAGCCGAGCTGGGACTAAAGGGTTGGACCTTTAGCCTCGGTTCGGCTTACCAGCCGGGACTAAAGGATCTTTAGTCCCGGTTGGTGTTACCAACCGGGACTAAAGGGTCCCGGCCTATATATATCGACCGATTAATCTTCTACTTTTCGATCTACAACATCAATCTCGTCGTCTCGCGCCCGCGCCGCCGTCATCGATCGTCTACCCCCGCCCGGCCTCAATCTCGTCATCTCTGCCGCGCCCGTGCCACCGTCGTCGTCGAGCCCCACCCGGCGGCCGTCGAGTCTCCGCCGTACGTCGTCCTCGCGCGGCTCTGCTCGGCCCCGTGGCCGGCCAACACACGCCCAGCCGCCATGCATGGCCGGCTAGCCTGTTTTAGATAGTTTTTAGATACTTTTTAGATAGTTTTTTTAGATAGTTTTTTAGGTAGTGTTTGATATATATGTTAGATTTAAATGTATTAAAATTTAATTAGTAGTTTATTATTCTTAGTTTTTAGATAGTTTTTTGATATATGTTAATTAGATTTAAATGTATTAAAATTTAATTAGTACTTTATTTAGATAGTTTTTTTAGATAGTTTTTATTATAGTTTTTGATATATTTAGTAATTATTATTCTATCTCTCTCTCTATACGTGTTAGATTTAATTTTGATTTAGTAATTCTATCTATGTATATATGTTAGGTTTAATTAGATTTAATAATTAATTCTATCTAGAGATTCTATATGTATACATATATATGTACTTAATTATTTCTATGTGTATATATACATGTACTTAATTATTTCCATGTGTTATTATATTTAATTGGATTTAGTAATTCTATATGTGTTATCACATGTACTTATGTTATGTGCCATAGTAATTCTATCTATGTGTTATCTTGAAGATACAAATGGCTGCTCCGGATGATAACTTGAATGATGACATAATGGCGAATATTATCAACGCCGGCACCAATGTGGATGTAGATGACATGAGTCAGTACTTTGCTGATTATGAGGATATCCTGAATATGCCGGTGGTTGAAGATCAACAAATTGTCGCGCAAGAAAATACTGGCGAGGTATATTCGATTATCTATCATCTCTTATAGATGCATGCGTACGTATATTTGTTGTTAATCGTTGTGTTTCTACTCATGTAGCCGGTCTCTGGATCTACATCAACCACCGACAAAAGTAGGAAAGTCCGAGGGCCAAAAAAGCCATTAGAGGGCCGTTTCATAATATCAGAATTCGACACCGACACTGGCAAACCATTGGGACCACATGCTCAGACATATGTCAATCAACGTGGGTTCATTGTAAGGGATAGGATCCTAGTTAGTGCTCATGAATGGAAGCAGAAGATATCCGCTCCTAATGTTAGTTTTGTATCTGATCGTGACAAGAACCTAGCTTGGAGAGATATCACTCAGCATTTCACATTACAAGCAGATGATGCTTTGAAGGAGCTAGTGAGGGATTGGACAATGAAGAAGATGGCAACATTGTTCTAGAGTTGGAAGAAGACATTGTATAAAAAGTTTATCTTGAAGAATGAAACGTCGAATTTCAATGCTAAGGCGTTTGTCAAGTTGGAGTCCCATTGGGATGACTTCGTACAATACAAGACATCTCAAGAGAGTGAGGAATGTGTGATGAGGAATCAGCAGAATGCCCGACAGAAGCAATACCATCATCGCATGGGATCAGGTGGTTATAGGAGTGCTATTCCCAAGTGGCAGAACCTAGAAGCAGAGATTACTGCCAAGGGAATCATACCTGAAACAATAGAGAAGAACTGGCCTCAACGCGTGAAGAATTGGTTCTACGCTCATGGGGGAAGCCTAGACCCAGACACTGGCAAGCTAATTTTTAGCGAAAAAATTGAGAGAGCAACACAGAGACTAGCTCGTGCTAGGGAAGAAGCTGATAGTGGTGTTTTCAAGCCCAACAGAGAAAAGGATGAATTGACATATGCCCTAGAGAATCCCGAACACGGTGGTCGAACAAGAGGCTATGGGGCGGTTCCGTGGCTACAAGCATTCCCAGCAGACAGGGATACCTACAGAAGCCGCCAGAGAAAGAAGGATGAGGAGGCAGACCGAATCTGTGTATTGGAGCAATTTGTTAATGAGTCACGACAAGCATTGCTTGAATCACGTGAACGAGAAAAATCTCTTGAGGTAAGAATGCAGGAGGAGATCAAGAGGCAAGTGCAGCTAGCAATGAGTCAAATGCAATCACAATCGACGCCGGGAGTCACCATTAGCCCCGTTGGTCAGATGAAAAGCAGTGTGCTTCCACGGAGCTGCCAGTTATTCAAGGTGATGCTGGGTTGCGCTTCCCTGTTGATGACATTACCGAGCCTCTAACAACATGTGAGCTGCACATTTTAGATGGTAATAATGCATCAATCATGGTGGCTGTCGGGGTTGTATCTCCAATAGACTGAACGAAGACACCAAGAATCCATGGGTCAGTTATTCAACCTGGATATGCTAGCATATCGGTCGATAGAGTGCTCAAAGGTTACAGCAATGTTCCTCTTGACATTGAAGGCGGTGATGGGGAGAAGACACTAGGAGAAGCAGAGAAGACATTTATTCAATGGCGCAAACGCTTCATCATCATTCCTGGGGCGCCACCGCTTCCCCTACCTCACCCTAGGTACGAATGAAAGTGAATGAAATATTATTTTTCCATTAATTTTATATTGGCTTCAAAAATAATTGACCCACAACTTGTTTTTGTAGCAGGGTCTCCCCCCAGCCTAGCCCAATCATTCATTCCCCATCTCATCACAGCATCGCGTGGGGCGAGACAAGTTCATCCCCACGACGATCTCCAACTCCTACACCGGCCCCATCGCCTCCACAACGATCTCCAACTCCTACACCGGCCCCACCGCCTCCACAACGATCTCCAACGCCTCCACGCCGGACTCCAACACCGGCCTCATCGCCTCCACACTGGTCTCCAACACCGCCCCCACCACCTCCACAGCGATGCACTACAAAGACATCTAAGGTCCCGGCGGCAAAGAAGACCCCAAAAAAAAGAGTTATTTCTCAAGAAATACTTCCTGAAAAGACTGATGAGCAAATAGTAGCTGAAGAAGGCAAAAAAGTGAAAGATTTTTTTATAGATATCCAAAAGCAGAGACAAGCGAAGCTTAAGGAGAAGTCGTACTTTTACATACCACGAGATCAGCTGAGGCAGAAGGTCAAAGCTCACAAGAAAAAGATGCTTGAATTTCGTAAGCCACCGCCACTATCAGACTATGACCGCTCCCTCGTGAAGTCACATGATGCACATAAGAAAAGAAAAAGAGCATCAGGGAAGGATGTCCCACAGCCCGGACAACAGAAGCAACCAATGCAAAATCTTGTTGTTGCTAATGAATATAGTTCCAACATAGAAGTCTATCGACCAGACAACTCTGGAGAAGTGTCGGTTCAAGACCTTAATGCTTTTTTTGAACAAACTAGTTTAACCTTGGATCAAGTGATGGGCAAAGCTCCAATCTAGAACCTAAAAGTTGATACCTGGAAGACTTATAAATTTGGCAAAAGTCTGTACAACCCTGCGGCTCTGAATGAATTGGGTACGTAAATGTACTTGCTCAACAAGTGGTACATGCAGGCGTGTGGCAGGGGTGAGCAGTGGATCTTTGTCAGATTTAGAGACCATCATTACTTCCGTGGAGATGACATCTTACATATTAGTTTCGAAGAATTGCATCAACTATTTCACTTGGATGCTCTGGACAAATCAATCATTAGCTCCTTTTGTTTGTAAGTGATTCTTACTTTTATTTAATAAACTCACTTCCGTGCGTACGTGTATATAATTATCCTCACATGTAACTTATATTTATATACAGATTCCAGATGTCAGAGCTCCAAAGAATACAAGACACCAGTGTTGGCTTCATTGATCCTTATATCGTATTCAAAACCGATATTATTGTCAAGGACCACTGGGTATCTGAAGCACATATCATGAAGTTCTTCGTGAAGCAACACGACAAGACAACAATACTTTTCCAGTACAACTTTGAGTAAGTGTTAATAATAATGTAGTCTACACATTTTATGTAATATCAATACAACTTATATGCATGTACGTGTGTGTATAAACCAATGCAGGTTTCACTGGATACTCATTGTCATTGAGTTAAACTCAAGTCAGTTAGTAATCTTGGACTCATTGAGAAAAGAGCGAGCACTATACCAAGATATGATAGACATTATCCAGGGGTAATTTTGATCTCTCGCGCACAACTATTATTGAATAGACTTTGCCATAATTTATTAACGATCGTACATTATTGGTCGCACAGGGTTTGGAAAGAGTTTATTCGGCAACACCGCAAGGATTGCAAGGCACCACTTAATGTAGTTGAAATACCAGTAAGTTGTACTATATATACTTCCCCACGTGTTTAATTACTATATCGTACTTCAATTTACGTGTGAGATGATGAGAATAATCTTCTTCTCGTACAGTGGTGTTTGCGGTAGGAACCAGGTAATAACTTGTGTGGATACTACGTTTGTGAATTTATCACTGCATACATAAAAAGAACTCCTGAAGATGTCCTTAGAGTACGTATATATCAATTTTTTATTTATTTTTAAATGAATATATATATATATGTATTAATGCTTTTCCTTTTATTTCAAATGCAAGACTGAATGGTTGAAACGAAGGGTCGTGCAAAAAGACCATCTGAAAGCAGTTCAAGAGTCAATAGCAGGATATCTTCTAGAAAAAATGCTAAATCCCAACGGCGAGTTCTACTTTGATCTAAGGAACTAATGATGTAAATTAAATGTTTATTGATATTGTTATTTTCGAGAACAAGATTATGAAAGTGTTGTATATATACATATATATCTATAATATATATAGTTTCATACTTTATTCGAATATAATAATGCTCGAGATGAGAATTAGATGTAATTATATGCGTGCGTGTATTTATATTAGCAGCGTAGAATACGTACATAAAAACATATTATATATTAAACAAATATGTGTAACTGAACTAAAAACAAATTAAACAAAAAAAAGAAAAGGAACCTTTAGTCCCGGTTGGGGTTACCAACCGGGACTAAAGGGTGCGCCAGGTTTGCTCGGCTAGAGGGCCTTTAGTCCCGGTTGGTAACACCAACGAGGACTAAATGTCCCTCTTTAGTCCCGGTTCGATGACCCGGGACTGAAGGTTCCACCTTTAGTCCCGGGATCGGGCGCGGTAACCGGGACTAAAGACCATTACCGCCCGGAACAACAAGTCCATTATGTAGTAGTGCACTGTGGTCTATCAAAACTTAGCAGTGATATTTCCCATACTGCTGCTGGGTGCCTGGGTCGAGCCACGAACCACGCCAGACTATACTCTCTCTGTCCCTGAATAAATAGATTCTTAGAGTTGTCTTAACTCAAACTTTTTAAATTTTGATTGAATTTTTAGAAAAAAAAAACATTAAGACTTATGGTATCGAATTAGTATCATTAGATTTATCATAAAATATATTTTCATAAGGTGCTAATTTTATAACATAAAGGTTGTTACTCTTTTTTATAAAGTTAGTCAAACTTTAAACACGGATTCTAGGAATTGATTTATTTAGGGAAGAGGGAGTATATCACTGTAGAGTTGTAGCCTGACCCAGTGACACTCTCCATGACACTGCCAGCTCATGGCTACCCGACAGTGCTATGCATGCTTTGAGGCACGAGCCAACCAGGATAATGGGTTTCACTATTGGGTTAATATATATAGGATCCCAATCATTGTTTGGATCCTAGGCTTTACGACCTAACAGTGAAGCTGGATCACCAGCTACTCTAGTACACCTGGCAGTGATGGGGTGGCAAGGACTGTGAGTTCTGTAGTAGTGATCGCCAACTAGTTATAGGAATCAGCCAGGTCAGCAGCACCACCGTATGAGTTGATATCGATAACTGTGGTTGGTGGATCATCCGGTGTCAACTTTGTCCAACTGCTAGCAACCCCTTCACCCTATATATATAACTATTACCATCTCATTTGGAGCTACTCTTCCACCCCGTTATTAGGGCGTTCCCAACAGCTAGCTATTTAGCTAGCTATTCTGATGTGGATAGAAAAAAAGTATGAGAGAGTGTAGTCACTAGCTACGGACAAATAGCGGATTTATTTCACATAGTCTAAAAATATGAGAGAGGAACATGTGGGTCCAATAATACATAAAAAAATAATATAATCTTTGCTTTTGCCTCCCACCTCCACGTAAGCTAGCTACGTAGCTAGCACCATTGCGGACGCCCTTACTACTACGTACTTTATAGAGAGGATTGTGAACCAATCAGAGAGCCACCCATCATTTACTCCTTTAGTTATCATGCTAAGGATCTGTTTAGGCTGTTGACCCTAAGGACTAGCTAGTGTGTTTTTTTAGAAAACTTAGGTGTCAAGATGCAAAGAGGGTTAGAATTTTTGCATAGGCTATAAGCATGTTGTTTTAAAATTTTAGTCCAATTCACTCCCTCTTCGGTGATATGGTCCTCACACATGCATGGTTGGTTTTTGGTGGCTCCTTTGTAGTTGGTTCCATTTGTACAAGCGGCAAATGATGGTAGAAACCCACCATGGTAGAAATATGAAAAGTTTGTGTTTTTCATATTGATTCACATCCTAAAGTTAAATATTATGGGGGCCGGGTGCGGCAGTGATTGAATAATCACTTTTCCATTTCAGTTCCCTAGAAACTTAGTTTATGTGTTGACAAATGTTCCCATATTTAGCTAACTTGTCTTTGTCCAAGAAGAAAGGAGGTAACAATTATATTATGTCATACTAATTTAGAAATATGGAAAAATAATATACTTTATCATGTCAGTTATTGAAATCCAATATATATTATGGGTGTTACATATGGCCCTAAAACTAGCCCTTGATATTAAGGGCACGTTATTGTCTTGCACCCAGTGAATAATGTGGCTTGCAAACAAAGCAATCTCTTGCTCTCAAAGTCTTGTGTGCATACAATCTGCTGGATTGTGTCGTGGGCATTGAATCATCTGGTGTTATAAACTCGTAGAGAGGCATTTGCAACAACGGTGACCCACAGCATTACAATCAGGAATATCCTTTGTGTTCAACAAAAACCCTAGCTTAGACTATATCTTAATTACATGCATTCAAAACAAATGATGGAAACAAGTTTGAATTATTGAGTATAGCATGCTCCAATTTGGAACTGGTTCCATTTGTAAAAGAAGGGACCCTTTGTATCATGAGTAACATGTATATAATGTCCTTCTGATATGTTATCTTCCACTCCCATTAGTAACTCTGTGGGAAAAAAATTCTGTGTCGTTACCCCATTAAAATCCAAGTTCCATTTGTTTTACTGAAAAAAATAGCTATTCATCCTCCAGATTTTTTTTTCAAACATGCGGAGCACGTTCACACACACACACACACACACACACACACAAACAAAATCTCATTGTCCAGAGGAGCCTCCGCCACCTGTCTCAAAACCAAAAGTTCGCCCAGAGATGTAATCTAATCTAAGCACTTGTTGATAGAATATGTACAGGTAAACTTTCATGCATCAACCTAAACATTTTAAAACATATTAACACTGAAAAGTTCTGAAAGCCAGGAATTATTGATGTCGTCCATAGCAACAATGCATGCATGTTTGACGCCAGAACAACAACTATGGATACCTACCACAAGACGAGCATCTAAAAAGCCAATAGTATAAAAAGACTATTCAAGAAAGGAGCTTGAAGCCATCGAGATACCACCAAATTCATCTCTAGGGTTGTGCGTGCGCGTTCTCTCTCTATCATATACCTACTCAGTCAAATGTCACGGGGCGATGATCCGTGTCAGTGGGCCCTCTTTCTCTCTCCTCCTCATATAAACCTCGTCCTCTCACTCTACTCTCACAACATAGTCACCACCAGACACCTGCAGTGTTGCGATCGAACACGTAGGAAGAAGATTCAGAGTTTGAGACATGGGGAGGTCGCCGTGCTGCGAGAAGGCGCACACGAACAAGGGCGCCTGGACCAAGGAGGAGGACCAGCGGCTCGTCGCCTACATCAAGGCCCACGGCGAAGGCTGCTGGCGGTCGCTCCCCAAGGCGGCGGGCCTGCTGCGCTGCGGCAAGAGCTGCCGCCTCCGGTGGATCAACTACCTCCGCCCAGACCTCAAGCGCGGCAACTTCACCGAGGAGGAAGACGAACTCATCATCAGGTTCCACGGGCTCCTCGGAAACAAGTACGTTTACATGAGTTACTGGTGTGATGATCACAGTAGGTTATCAGACAGATTGTTGTTGAAGCATTTATCTGATGATGACATGTATATGTATATATTATGTTCTTGATTGTTCATTGTTACGGTGAAACAAATAAACAGGTGGTCTCTGATCGCCGGGCGGCTGCCGGGTCGAACGGACAACGAGATCAAGAACTACTGGAACACGCACATCAAGCGCAAGCTCATCGCCCGCGGCATCGACCCCAAGACGCACAGACCGCTCGGTGTCTCCACCTCCGCTGCCGCAGCAAGCAGCCATCGCCACGACCACCTGTCAGCGCGGTCCAGCTGCTCGCCGGAGACCAGTACTGGAGCCTGCCACAGCGTTGACGATGACAGCGCATCTGCTCCGAACGACGGTGGCATCGACCTCAACCTATCCATAGGCCCGCCGAGCGAGGCAACCGCCTTCACCGTCACAGTCTCCACTGCCGACGAGGCAAGAACAAGCAGAAGCAACAAGCGGAGAGATCTTAGGGCATGCGAACATCAGTAGTGACTACACCTAAAAAGAGAGTACAACCTCCTCATCGCTCATCAGAGAGGAAAAGGATATGCTTGTGCTTGAATCTCGCCTGGGTTTGCAGGGCGCTGAGAGATGCACCTGCGGCGATATATAGTTATTAGCTTATCTTCTTCTTCTTCCTTGCAGGCAGGGAGATCAAGGTCGACTCACCGGTCGTTTAGGGCACATGCATGATGCTGAAATCAGTGATTTCCGCAGAGCTCTATGATTTGATGATCGTGAACAAGTCGATCTCTGTTCCTGTCCCTTTAAACTTTGAAGATAAAACATATTTTTGCTGCTGGTTCATCTGGTGCATGTTCTTCACTAAAGTCTATATATGTTACTTTGATCTTTCCTACCCCTTCTGTTCTGATGCAAACTGATGATGCTCTGCTAGCCTGGTCTAGTCCTATCTGTAATAGTAGCCTTAGCTGGCTATCTTCTTTTCCATTGACGTCGAACTCTTTTGTCCATTACCGGAATCACAGACTCTTCTGTGGTAGTGTTTGGGAAAAGCAACAGAACTCCTACAAGTCCCATGTACAAACCAATAATTCACAACTAAATATTTGGGCTTATTTTTGCTAGTTTTTCCATGGATTGTACCTTTAATTTTAATGGTGGCTATATATACATCAGGTGTCTTACCTACCACATCACCAAATGCCCCGAGAAGAAAGAAAAATGTTCTTTTCTAGATGAAGAGGTAACGTATAATCATATGCAAGAGTTCTCAATGTTATATATGGAAACTATGTATACTATATAGAAAACCATGTTGAACATGAGTACATAGGTGTACATCCATGCATGTACACACACTACTTCTAGATTACCTTGTTTAGAAATGGTGGATTGCACAAAAAAATGTTTCAGATGAGGATTTGGATCCTAATTCTCCCGGGCAAACAATTCATGCTGGTTGATGATTTATTGACTTTCCGCGATGAATAATTTAAGAGAAGGTGTTAGGCCTTCTATGATGGTGGTGTGGGAGATGAGCTAAACCTACATGTCTGAGCTACCGACCGCAAGGCTTCGCCAGCGATGGCGGCTCGCAAGTGAGAGATAGGTGGAACACATAGGGGAAGTTGGAGAGAAGGAAACCTATCCATTATTTGATTAACATGTCCTATACAATGCAATACCAGATATATCTAGAGTCCCTAAACAAACTAACTGGCCCACAAATTAGCAACTAACTTAATCTATATAGATTGGGAGTTTGGGACTAATAAGCCCGATGACGGGCCATTGAGGCGTGTGCATGACATGTGCGACGTGCATGGGCTGGCGCCTACACGCGAACCCAATGTGATGCTTCTTGACCCTTCCAATGCACCAGCACCTCCTGACCACCTCTTGCTAAGCATGCTTTGATCACGTTTTGAGGCTCAGCACATGCACGACCATGGTTGATAGCTAAGAGCTGCGGAATTTTGTTGCCAGTGGCTGATGTCTTCAACAACCTTACGTTGTACAGTCTTGTGCTTACTGGTAACTGAAGATGATAGGCCACATCTCCGATTCGTTCCAAAACTTTGAACGGGTCATAGAACCTTGGCCCGAGTTTGCTTTGACCCCTGACATCCATAGACGACAAAGGGCGGTGCAAGAGGTGCAACCAAACGTCATCGCATACCTTGGCGCAAAACGGCAAGGGTTACTCTACTGCCATTTTATTTTGAATAAGAATTGTAATCTAGTACTTGTGTGCCCATAAATGAATGGAAGAATACACATTCGTCTTCAAATTAATGTGCATTCATCTTCAAATTAAATAACACAATGTGTATTATGCCATTCATTTAGAACAAGTGTTATATATTTGAATGGAGTCTTATGTCAATAATAGGATGCAATAGTCTGAATTTGTGATGAGTTGTTAATTGTGTGAAGTGTAGATGAATATTCATTTGAGGCATCATGATCGAGGGTATGTCGTACCCACACACTACTAGTGTTGTAATTGCTTCTGAAAAAGAACAAACAGGAATTCACCACATTTTACCTTTCACTTCGACTAATCCCAAACACAACCTAACGACACACAATGCTGCTCTAATATAACGAGTGATATAAAAATCCAAAATCCACTGTGGTGAAATGTCAGAGACCAATAGAACCGTCGTCCATAGCTTATCTCAAGCATATATATCTTATGTGATATGGCTTTAGCATTGCTTTTGTGTTGTTTACCATGTGTATCACAAAACTCTATAATTTCGTTTCGTTTAGTAATGAAATTCGGTTACGGCCGTGGTAGAAAAAATCTCAAGCATATATATCTTACGTGAGATATCATATTGAATTATTTGCGTGCTTAAAAATCATATAGTGACCTGGCCTGCTGATGGTTAATTGGTTAAAATATTGGTTCAACAGGTACACACCTTTTTTGAGTTAGGTACAGTTGTGATGCCATGACAAAGATCTGCCTGAGCTGCTTTTCTTGTACGTGCCTGATGACAACCAATCCTATAGCTAGCTAGCTACCAATCTTCTAGAAAGGTTAGTGGCCAGCTTAGTGCACCCTCCATCTTTGATGTAACATGTAGTGAGATTCTTCATCTTTCTATTGTGCTGTACATCAACTAAAGTACCGTTCATCATCTTAATTGTCTGCAGAACTGAAGAAGTTTGCCTCATCATCTTTGATCTTGCGCCTTTGTTCATGATGTTTACCTGCTAGTCACCTAGAGGTTACAATATCTATGCTCTGCTACTCAAAATTTCTTACTCCTTGAGAAACAATATAATTCAGCGTTCTAGTAGACGATGGAGCCTGATCAGTAAACTTGTTTTCCTTTTGTTTTCAGCTATCTGAGCCATAATTGCTGTATGTATTAATTACTCTTTGAAGCTAAGCAATGATTTTTCTTCTCAAAATATATAACCGCGATGCATGTCGTAATTACCGTGTGCTACATATCTTCACTACAATGTATCATGTACAAAAAATGAATCACTGGATCTTAGCATATATCCTGATGTTTCAGTCAGATGAGACACAGACCGTGAGTCCATTTTAATTACCATTGGTAGGGAAGCCACTGGGTGGGGCCACCTTCCCACCTTAGCTTCTAGAAGGTGAAGGCCCATACACACAAAACTTTCCCAACAGTGACTAATTAAGTTTTTGTCCCAGCCTATTGAAAGGACACTAGAGATTTTTTAGAAAGATGATGTAGGGGCAGCTGACATACAGAAAGTTAGTGCAAGCAGAAGCAGGGGTGCTCAAGCAAAGGAGCTAGCTACGCACTATGGGTGGTTGTTCATAAGAGGCTGAGTGGTGTCATTGTGCTACCAACCACCAACTACCACCGCCAAATGTAGGATGACCATCGCAATCGCCATCAAAATTCTGTTTACTGATCAAACACTTATATACGCTGAACTAGATGATTAATAGAATCAGACATATTTCCTACTGGCACTGGTAGAGAATTGACCTACAGCTAGAAAAAAAAAAGCACGAATAGTATGCCGAGTGTACGCCATACAGAAATTCAGCGTTGGTGACTTAAATCCAAAGACAAGTGAAGTGGTCTTCATGCTGCTCTGCATGCATCTTTTTCATCATGATCAACACTAAAGCTAGAAGCGACTATTCGAGCCCAAAACTTACCCAGGCGCAACCACGCAACGGCGCAAGTAAAAATCTGTCAAAGATAGGATCGTCTCTGGTGCAATGGTTGGTAGAACAAAAACAAAAAGGTTGTCCAGTAAAAACAAAAAGGTTGTCCAGTAGAAAGGCGTAGACTTCGACGAGGAAATTCATTTGAGGTTTTGTCAGTTCCAAACTTAAATCATTTCCATTTTACATAAATATATATTCAAATCTGAATTGTTATTTTTTATGATATCTTGTATGTGTATGTTTATATGTATATTTATTTATTTTTATTCATTACCTTGGTCAGAAAAAAGTCTAATTAAAGGAAGAAGAACAAGAATAGTACGAGGATTTTTTTTTTACCAACTTCCAACCACGTGCCTCAGCCAGTTAGTATAGTTTTGTAGTATTTTCTTTTCTGAAATGACTCTGGTTCTTGCATAGCAAGTAGCAACTCAACAAGTGTCAAGAATTTAGATTAATTTTCTAAGAATTTCCAACGATGAGATATGACAATATTAGCTTTTTCTAATGACAGGATCGGACATGTGGAAAAGTACTTGGCATATTAGTTGTCTCAAGTAGCTATAGCCTATATATAGGAATGATTGTCCTAGGGGAGCGACAAAGACAAACGAGGACGCTTAGTCACTGCCTTGTTCAGGTATCATGAAATGCCAAATGCATACATATATACATAATTGACAAAGATCCGGTTAGGTTCACTATCGAAAACAGTGACTTTGCCGTGTTTCATAGGCACTCGGCAAAGACTTTGCCGAGTGTAACATTCGACAAACAGCACACGTCATTTACCGTGTCGGTAAACAGTTATTTACCGAGTGTTTTTTATCGCACACTCGGCAAATGGTTTGCCGAGTATCAAATTTGACACTTGGCAAAAAAAGTGGTTTGCCGAGTGTTTTTCCAAAATACACTCGGCAAACCTATTTTTCAAAGAAAAACATAATTTTTTTCTCGACATACTGTTACTGTTTGCCGAGTGTTTTTAGAATTACACTTGGCAAACCTATTTTTCAAAAAAAAAAATTTGATGAGTGTTTTTCGGAATTACACTCGGCAAACCTATTTTTCAAATAAAAATAATTTTTTTCTCAGCATATTTCAGTTTAATAGCTGCCATACAAAATACTCTTAGTACACCATATCTGCCATAAAAATAGTTCAATGGTCGATAAATCTTAAGCTACACTCTAAAGGCCTCGCAAAATAACACAGACCCAAGTTACAATGCTATAGTTCATGCAGCTAACATATAGGAAATAGATAGAAGTTTAGTAATTACTTCATACAAGCCCTACTACACATCCATTCATCTCCATATCCTACAGCCAAAACAAGAAAAAATATAACAATTCATGAGAAATCTTGTTAAATATGTAGTAAAACAATATAGCTGATTGTTTGTCCAACGTCGCTAAATTGAAAGAGTGACCAGAGAGCACTACAAGCAGGGATGACCACACAGGATGACAATAAAGCTGAGAAAAGCAAGACCTAACCCACTATATCTATAAAACCAGGAATTTAGTAACTAAAGAAAATCTGATTATTTACTTCCGTTCACGAATAAACCATCACTCAAAGAACAAAGCAACCTGATACTATATTGGGGTTCATTTATGCTGTACAGAATAAATGAACACTACAATCATCTCCAAATTCATTGTTTTGGCAATCGGATCACACTCTTAAGAAAATTCTTACACTTCCTTCGTCCCTAAGTAACAACTATCTTTAGATCCAAAAAATGATTTTCAAAGAAACCAAATAAGACATGGAAATCATATAGTCAATATTAAAAGGCAGGCAAGAAGAAGGTAACCAAGCATGAAACTTCCTACATGAGAAAGCTGTTCATTGTAAATAACAGCTTGGCACTAGTTATCTTCTAGTAGGATCAGTACCAAGAACACAAGCAAGCATTAGCACTAATACACAAGCAAGCATTAAAAGGCAGGCAAAAATCAAAAGGAGCTTTCTGTACAAATAAGATAGTTCTCACACAACATTAGCACTGATACAAAACTTAAGTGGGAGCACTTTCAGTTATCCTTCACAAAGTTTTAGTTTCACAAATCATAAGTCAGAGGATTAAAAGTGACTAATCTGTTCTATCTACATGTCTTCTCCTGTTGCTAATGCCATCTTGAAATTATTTACACCTAGAATCATGGAAATCCAAGTATTTACAACCTAAATCTAGAGCACAGTACACCATGTCAAAGAAGAAAAAGAAACTATGACTGAACTATTGAAGTATAGAGCTGCATACTTAACTGTTGAAGCAGGGATGATGCTAATTAATTGCATTCACACACTAATATCTATGTGGCAGGCATAAGAAGACCAATCAATAAATATCTCCTCCCATCTGCCAATGTTAGATATTAGACACTCGGTAAAGGAGTTTTTTATTTTTTATTTATTTTTCTCTTTTCATGGAGGGACACATGGCGCGATGTTTGCCGAGTGCCATAATTTGCCGAGTGTTTTTCCCATATTTTCCGAGTGCTGGAGTTTGCCGAGTGTTTTTTAGTAGAATTGCCAAGTATCAGAATGTTTGCCGAGTGTTTTTAGTAAGGCACTCGGCAAACAGAGAGTTTGCCGAGTGTCGGAATCTTTGCCGAGTATTTTTAGTTTGGCACTCGGCAAAGAGATGGTTTACCGAGTGTCCGATAAAATACACTCGACAAAGAATATGACACTCGATAAAGCCTTCGATTCCGGTAGTGGTTAGGTGTTAGTACAGATTGATAAGGATTTCTGATCTTTTTTGTAGTTTTTAGGTGATGCCATTATGCCATGAAAATTAGTTACTTTGTTTGTGTTATATAATTTTATCGAGTCTTCAAGGGTAAAATGTGGAGACACACCATTATTGGCTTTATTATATTTTTTGCGATAATTGGCTTTATTACATTTGTATGAACTAATTTGGAAGAGATTGGTTTTATATATATGTAACGATTCCACATCAACATTTTGCTTATGTAGCAAACATGACCTCTATGCCATGTACTTAGTTCCTTCACAATGAAAGACATGTTCCAAGTGAGATTTTGGGAGGATAACTGGTTGGGAAACTTACTGTTGAGAGAAAAATATCCTTGTTTATACAACATTACTAGACACAAGCAGATTATGACTGTAGCTAAGGTCTTTAGTACCTCTAAACATTTCGTGGAGATTTGATTTAATTGGACCAAAAATTAGTAGCCTGGAATGACCTTCTTCCTAGCATTTCTAATGTAAGGCTTATAGAAGGCCATGATGTCTTCAAGACACTCTCATTGTCACATAGCAATGGCACTTCATCGAATTTGATCCCCATAATCCAACAAAGTTGCTCTCATTCATAGCAATTATGCACAACAACCCACAGATTTGTACTCCGCCTTAGCCATTGATAGTGCATTCGAGTTTTGCTCCTCTGAGGACCATGACATAAGTGATCTTCCAAGTAATTCACATGTGTTCGATGTGCTCTTCCTATATATCCACCTTGCATCTGGCATAATCCGAATCTGAGTACCCTACAAGTTCAAATTGTGCATCTCTAGGTACCACAAACCAACACTAGGTGTATGCTTCAAGTACCTCAAAATTTTCTTAACTGTGGTCAAGTGACTTTCTTTGGGTGAGGCTTGGAATCTTGTATACATGTATACACTAAACATCACATCCGGTCTAGAAGCAGTCAAATAGAAGCTTTCAATCATAGACTGATACACCTTTTGATCAACCGGCTCAACGCCATCAACATCCAAATTGCCATTTGTGCCCATGAGTGTCCTTATCGGTTTTGCTTCCTCCTTTCCAAACTTCCTAAACATGTCCTTAATGTACTTCACTTGTCTCACAAAGGTACCACTCTTCAATTGCTTAATTTGAAGATGAAGGAAGTAACTTAACAATCATACATCTCAAACTCTTTTGCCATCATCTTGCCAAACGCTTCAGAAAAATCTTGATTTATTGAACCAAAGATGATATCATCAACATAGATTTGGCACACAAATAAATCATTTCTAATTGTCTTGGTGAAGAGAGTTGTATCAACCTTGATAGTAGGAAGTCCCTCAACCTCTCATACCATTCTCTAGATGCTTGCTTGAGTCCATACAAAGCCTTCTTGAGCTTGTATACATGGTTGGGTTTCTTGCAATCTTCAAATCTGGGTGGTTGCTCCACATAAACCAACTCATTTATCAGTCCATTTAGGAAAGCGCTCTTCACATCCATTTGATACAATTTGATGTTATGAGAGCATGCATATGCCAATAGTATTCTAATTACTTTCAACCTTGCAATGGGCATATGTTTCTCCAAAGTCAAGACCTTCTACTTGTGTGTAACCTTGATCCAAAAGCCTTGCATTGTTGTTCACTACTATACCATCTTCATTTTGCTTGTTTCTAAACACTCATTTGGTTCCAATGACATTGTAGTTCTTGGGTCTCTCTAATAGCTCCAAAACTTGATTTCTTGTGAAATTGTTGACATCTTCATGCATTGCATTGACCAATCAACATCCTTCTATGCTTCTTCTATATTAGTTGGGTACATTAATGATAGAAAGGACCAGTGCTCACAAAATGATGCAAGCCTTGATCTTGTTTGCACACCACTTCTCAAATCTCCAACTATTTGATCCAAAGGGTAATCTCTTGCATTAGCTTGATTCAATTTTGGAGGGGACTTGAACTAGATGCATGGTTGATCACTTTTGAACCACTTGATTTGGACTAGCACTTGCCACTTGTTGAACTTGCACTTGATCATCATAAGAGTCACTATCACTTGGTTGATCTTCATTTTGCACACTTGTAGAGGGCATAACTCTAACTGAGTCATCTTCATGCTCTTACACCTCACTAGGATTATACCTCCAAGTGCCATATACTTCATATCTTCTAGCTTAGCACCTCTCACATCATCAAAATTCACATCTTCTACTTGAGAGCCATTAGTTTTAATCAAACTCAACATCATGCACCTCTTCAACATAACCATGTGTCTTGTTGTATACTCTATAAGCATTGCATTTGAAGAGTAACCAAGTAGAAACCCTTCATCACAGTTCCTATAAAATTTGCTCAATCTACTGCCTTTCTTAAGAATGCATAATTTGCACCCAAAGACTTAGAAGTATTAGATATTGGCTTTCTTCTAATCAATAGCTCATAGGGGTCTTCCTTAAGAGGCGGTAACAATAGAGCCTATTACTTGCATGACAAACAGTGTTGATTGCTTATGCCAAAATGCATCACTCACATCATATGTTCACTAAGAATGGACCTTGACATGTCAATTAGAGTCTTATTATTACTCTCAACAAGGCCATTTGATTATGGAGTGTACTTGTCCAAAAACTCAAGATTGGTCCCCAACTCGATAATCACATAAGTCATTTATAATTGTATTCTTGAATTCACTCCCATTGTCTGTAACACCCTAAAATTTGCTACTTTGGAAATGTAGTTAAATCGATTTACTTTTAAATTTTTTGTGCACATGAAATATAGGAAAAAGAATATTTTTCATTTTATTAAAATTCATCATAAGGAGTAGCAACATGGATGTGCATACATGCTGGTGCATTTGAATTATTGCGATGAGTGGTTGAATCCAAAATTCAAAATGAATTCAAAATGCTTAATGAAATTAAAAATGGCTTTGAAGTAAAAAAAAAGAAAGAAAAAGAGAATTGGAAAATAAAAGAGTTTAAACAGTTCTAAAATTTATTTTTGAAAACTTACCGAAATTGCCATTTTTATTTGAGTTGAAAGTATATTTGAAACTCTATTTGAATTTGCATTTGGTTCATAATTGAATTTGGTTTTGAAAACAAAATAGAAAAGGATTAGGAAAAGGAAGAACTCTTCTCCCTCTCTTCTGGCCCAGCCAGCCCAGCAAGCCACGTGGCCCAGCTACTTCTCTCCCCCCTGAAAGCTCTAGTTTGGTTTTGGTGAATTGATGAAACCCTAAGTGCTAACCTAGTTTATCAAGTGATCATGAGATAGGTAGCACATTCCAAGTGGTGAAACAAATGAAGATCATAGCATGATAATGATGCCATGGTGATGATCAAGTGCTTGGACTTGGAAAGAAGAAAGAGAAAAACAAAAAGCTCAAGGCATAGGTATAAACCACATGAGCTATTTTGTTTTGGTGATCAAGACACTTAGAGAGTGTGATCACATTTAGGTTTGATAGCCGTACTATTAAGAGGGGTGAAACTCGTATCGAAATGCAGTTTTCAAAGTGCCACTCGATGCTCTAACTCATTGCATATGCATTTAAGATCTAGTGGAATGCTAACACCCTTGAAAATGTTTGTTAAAATATGCTAACACATGTGCATAAGGTGATACACTTGGTGGTTGGCGCATTTGAGCAACGGTGAAGAAGTTAGAGGTGAAAAGGAGTTAGTCTCGCTAGTCACAAGGTGATCGGACGCTGGTCCTAGTGGAACCAGCGCGTCCGATCAGTTGTAATAGTTTTGATGCTGGCGTCGGTCAAACGACTAGATGCTGGGTCTTGGATGACCGAACGTTGGCGAGGTGTGTCCGGTCCTGTTGTCGGGCAGCACACAGAGGCTAGCGTCTCTGATCGGATGATGGCTGGGTCCAGTCATGCTTGACCGGACGCGTCCGGTGGATGAAAAGCGTTTCTAGAACCTTACTGGAAACGACCGGACGCTGGTGGCTCAGCGTCTGGTCAGTTATAGCGCAACGTCCGGTCAACTCAAGTGACCATTGAAGTTGGGACACGTGGCTGTCGTCGGGCGATCGGACGCTGAGGTCCAGCATCCGGTCAACATGACCGGAGCGTCCGGTTAGCCCGTGTTGTGCCTAGTGAAGGGGTACAATGGCTCTATTTCATGGGGGCTTCTATTTAAGGCCCATGGCCGGTTGAAGCTCATACCTTTGGCAATTTTCATTGACATAGAAACCTTGTGAGCTTAGTCAAAGCCCTCCCACTCATCTTCATCATAGATTCATCATCTTTGTGAGATTGGGAGTGAATCCAAGTGCATTGCTTAAGTGATTGCATCTAGAGGCACTTGGTGTTCGTGTTTTGCTGCGGATTTTGCTTGTTACTCTTGGTGGTTGCCGCCACCTAGATGGCTTGGAGCAGCGAGGATCGTCGAGCGGAGGTTGGTGATTGTCTCCGGCTCCGATCGTGGTGATTGTGAGGGGTTCTTGACCTTTCCCCGGTGGAGAGCGAAAAGGTACTCTAGTGGATTGCCCGTGGCTTGTGTGATCCTCATCTTGTGTTGGTTGTGCGGCACCCTATTGAGGGTTTGGCGTGTGAAGCCAATTAGCGCGTGAACCTCCAAGTGAGTGAATCGCCACAACGAGGACTAGCTTGCCGGCAAGCAAGTGAACCTCGGTAAAAATCATTGTGTTCATCATTGATTCCGAGGTGATTGGTCTTTATTGTTATTCATCCTTGTGATTGATTGGTTCCTTCATCTATATGGTGGTATAACCTTCTTGATCACTCTCATTACATTACCGCAAACTAGTTGTCAAGCTCTTTAGTGTAGCTAGTTGTGAGAGCTTGCTTGGTTAGTTGGTGTGGCTCTTTAGTTAGTCTCTGAGAGCACACTAACAAAGAGTAGTGTCATAGCTATTGTGTGAATAGATACTACCTAAACTAGAATTGTAGTACATGGCTTGCATTTTGAGTAGGCTAGCGCAACACTTGCTTCGCCTCATTATTGTCTAACTATTTTGTTAAGTGTTGTTGTAGAAATTTTATTAGGCTATTCACCCCCCTCTAGCCATTAGGACCTTTTAATTGGTATCAGAGCCGAGGTCACTGTGATTTGAGGCTTAACAACCTTGGGTGTAAAAATGGCTCAAATCAACAACACCAAGAAGCCACCCCAATTTGATGGCACAAATTATCCTTATTGGAAGTCAAAGATGACCACACACATCAAGTCAATCAATAGAAATGTTTGGAAGGTGGTAGAAACCAAAATTGAGATTGAAGATCCGGAGAATCCCACCACGGCCGAAGAAGTGCTTCTCCAAAACAATGACATTGCTCTAAGTGCCATTCATGATGCAATTGATGAAAGAACATTTGAGCAAATCAAGAATATTGAGATGGCATATGAAGCTTGGAAGAAGTTGGAAGAATCATTTGAGGGCACTCAAGCCGTAAAGGGTGCTAAGGCATATATCCTCAAAGAGAAGTTTGCAAGCTTCAAGATAAAGGAGGATGAGAGTGTGCCGAAGATGTTCCATAGGCTTCAAGTGCTTGTCAATGATCTCAAAGCACTTGGAGAAGAGGTGAAGGACAAGGACTTTTCTCACAAGTTCTTGAGATGCTTACCTTCAAGATTTGGTACATTGGTCACCATTCTAGTGAGAAGCGGTTTGGACACAATGACACCAAACCAAGTATTGGAAGATATAATGACCGATGATACTTATAGAGATGATGATGAGAAGGAAGAAAAGAAGGAGAAGAAAGATGAGAAGAAGGATGACAAGAAGAAGAGCATGGCATTCAAAGCCACATCATCCAAGAGCAAAGCTAAGCAAGAGACATCAAGTGAAGAAGATGAATCTTAGGATAATGATGATGATGAGAAGATGGCTCTCTTTGTCAAGAGATTTGGCAAGTTCATGGTGAAGAAGGGCTACCGTGCTAGAAGAAAGAAGCCTTTATCCAAGAACAAAGAAGAGTCAAGAAGGTGCTTTATATATGGAAGCAAAGATCATCTTGTTACTCAATGCCTATACAATAGCGATAATGATGATGACAACAAGAAGAACAAGAAGAAGGACAAGAAGAAAAGGAAAGAGAAGAAGGACAAGATGGCATTCAAGAAGAAGAAAGGTGGTTCATATGTAGTCACTTGGGATATTGATGCTTCATCAAGTGATGATGATGATGATAGTGATGATAATAAGACCACCAAGAAGAAGGTTCTTGCAAGCATTGTCATCAATGAGAAGCCTTCTCTCTTCGAATCTTCATCATGCTTCATGGCTAAGGCCACTAAGGTACAATCTTGTGATGATGAAAGTGATGAAGAACATGATGATGAAAATGAACATGAAAATGAAAATGATAGTGATAGTGATAATGATGAACCCACTAAAGATGAATTATTTGACATGCTAGAGGATGCTAGAGAACACTTTGACATCAAGAGAAGGGAATGCAAAAGCTTGCGTAAGGAACTAAAAGACCTTAAGCAAGCCTTTGATGAGCTCAATGCATCTCATGAGAGGCTAGAGGAAGCCAATGAGAAACTTGGCAAAGCTCACAAAAAGCTTGAAAAGGCTCATTCATCTTTGCTTGATGACCAAAATAAAAAGAAGCATGTTGAAACTTGTAATGTAGATTTAACTTGTGATATAATTGATGAATCACTATCTATGCCTATCATTGTTGCTCCCACTAACCCTTTTTGTAGCACTTCCACTACTACCTCATCTAGTAGTGATGGTCTCACTTGTGATGCCTCACTAGTGGTTGAGAATGAGAACCTCAAGAAGGAGGTCAATAAGCTCACTCACACCTTAGCTAAAGCTTATGGTGGTGAGGACTGTTTGCTTATGTGCATGGGTAGCCAAAGAGCTTCTCTCTACAAAGAGAGATTGGGCTATACCCCCAAGAAAGGCAAAGCGACCTTTGCTCCTCACAAGACTAGTTTTGTGAAGAACAATGGTCAGTTTTGCAGTAGTTGCAAGCAAGTGGATCATAAAGAGCAAGAATGCAAAAACAAGAGAAAAAATGCTAATGTATCCTCCATTAAACTTGATTCATGCTATATGCTTACTAAGGGTACAAATGGTGTGAAGGCTAAGTTCATTGGTAAACCATGGATGGGCTCAAAGAAGAAAGCCATTTGGGTACCAAAGAGCTTAGTGACTAATCTTCAAGGACCCAAGCAAGTTTGGGTACCTAAAAAGAATTGATCTTCTTTTGTAGGTTAATTACAAAGCCGGAGGAAGGCATTGGGTTCTTGATAGTGGGTGCACTCAACACATGACCAGTGATGCAAGAATGTTCAACTCAATCAACACCAATGGCAATGATGGTTATGATAGTATCACTTTGGTGATAATGGCAAAGGCAAGGTCAAAGGGCTTGGTAAGATTGCAATATCCAATGACATGAGCATATCCAATGTGTTGCTAGTAGAGAGCTTGAACTTCAATTTGCTATCCATGGCTCAATTGTGTGATCTTGGATTCAAATGCATATTTGGGGTAGATGATGTAGAGATCATAAGTGTAGATGGCTCTACCTTGATCTTCAAAGGCTTTAGATATGAGAATCTATACTTGGTTGATTTCAATGCTAGTGAAGCTAGATTATCTACATGCTTGTTCACTAAGTCTAGCATGGGTTGGTTATGGCATAGAAGGCTTGGTCATATTGGAATAAAACAATTGAATAGATTGGTTAAGCATGACTTGGTTAGAGGCTTGAAAGATGTTGTGTTTGAGAAGGATAAACTTTGTAGCTCTTGTCAAGCCGGCAAACAAGTTGGAAACACCCATCCAAAGAAAAGCATGATGAGCACTAGTAAAGCATTTGAGTTATTGCACATGGATTTGTTTGGGCCAACACAATACACTAGTATCGGTGGTAACAAATATGGCTTTGTGATAGTGTATGACTACACTAGATACACTTGGGTATTCTTTCTAGTGGACAAAAGTGATGTATTTACAACATTCAAATCATTTGTCAAAGGCATTCACAATGAGTTTGAAACAACCATCAAGAGAGTTAGAAGTGACAATGGTAGTGAGTTTAAGAACACTAGAATTGATGAGTTATGTGATGAATTTGGAATTAGACATCAATTCTCAGCCAAGTACACTCCACAATCAAATGGACTTGTTGAGAGGAAGAATAGAACACTTATTGATATGGCAAGGTCTATGCTTAGTGAGTACAATGTGAGTCAATCTTTTTGGGCCGAAGCTATCAACACGGCTTGCTATTGTAGCAACCGCCTCTATTGTCACCGATTGAAAGAAAAGACACCATATGAGCTCTTGAATGGTAGAAAGCCCAACATTGCATATTTTCGGGTCTTTGGTTGCAAATGCTATATCTTGAAGAAAGGCACTAGATTGGGCAAGTTTGACAAGAAATGTGATGAAGGATTCCTACTTGGTTATTCCACTACAAGCAAAGCATATAGAGTTTGGAATTTGGATAGTGGTACTATTGAGGAAGTTCATGATGTTGAATTTGATGAAATGAAGGGTTCACAAGTAGAGAATGAGAACTTGGAAGATGTTAGAGGCATTCAACTTTCAAATACAATGAAGAACATGGATGTTGGTGAATTAAGGCCTAGGCAAGTGAATGATGATGAAGATGATCAAGTGCAAGTGCTCTCTAACTCAAATGTGCAAGATGATACAAATCAAGCTAGTACAAGTGGCTCTCATAACAATGAACAAGATCAAGTGGCTAGTACATCATCTCAACCCAATGATCAAGCAAGTGCAAGCAATCAAGTTCCAATACTCCAACCAACCAATGTTGCAAGGGATCATCCATTGGACACTATCATTGGTGATATTTCTAGAGGTATACAAACAAGATCAAGATTGGCATCATTTTGTGAACACTTCTCATTTGTGTCATCCATTGAACCAAAGAAGATAGATGAAGCATTGAAGGATGTTGATTGGGTGAATGCTATGCATGAAGAATTGAACAATTTTACAAGAAATCAAGTATGGGAGTTGGTAGAAAGACCAAAGGGACACAATGTGATTGGAACCAAATGGGTTTTTAGAAACAAGCAAGATCAAGATGGGATAGTAGTAAGGAACAAAGCAAGATTGGTAGCACAAGGCTATACACAAGTTGAAGGTCTTGACTTTGGAGAAACATATGCCCCGGTTGCTAGATTCGAAGAAATTATAATCTTGCTAGCCTATGCTTGTGCCCACAACATAAAGCTCTATCAAATGGATGTTAAGAGTGCATTTCTCAATGGCTACATCAATGAAGAAGTATATGTTGAGCAACCTTCCTGTTTTGAAGATGACAAGAAGTCTAACCATGTGTACAAGTTGAAGAAAGCTTTGTATGGCTTAAAGCAAGCTCCTAGAGCATGGTATGAGAGATTGAGGGACTTCCTACTCTCTAAGGGGTTCACAATGGGCAAGGTTGACACCACTCTTTTTATCAAGAAGATTGGAAAAGATCTATTTGTATTACAAATCTATGTTGATGACATCATATTTGGATCAACCAATCAAGACTTTTGTGATGAGTTTGAAAAAATGATGGCTAATGAGTTTGAGATATCCATGATTGGAGAGTTGAGTTACTTTCTTGGTCTTCAAATAAAGCAATTGAAGAATGGTACATTTGTAAGTCAAGGGAAGTACATCAAGGACATGATCAAGAAGTTTGGAATGATTGATAGCAAAGTCATTAGCACACCAATGGGAACCAATGGCAACTTGGATAGTGATGCAAGTGGAAATATGGTGGATCAAAAATTGTATCGGTCTATGATTGGAAGCCTACTCTATGTGACCGCATCAAGGCCGGATGTCATGTTTAGTGTATGCATGTGTGCAAGATTTCAAGCCTCAAGAGAAAGTCATTTTAAGGCTACAAAGAGAATATTGAGGTACTTAAAGCATACACCAAATGTTGGTTTGTGGTATCCCAAAGGAGCAAAGTTTGAGCTAGTTGGTTACTCCGACTCAGATTATGTGGGATGCAAGGTTGAAAGGAAGAGCACCTCAGGCACATGTCAATTGTTGGGAAGATCACTTGTTTCATGGTCATCAAAGAAGCAAAATAGTGTTGTATTATCAACCGCCGAAGCCAAATACATATCTGTCGGTAGTTGTTGTGCACGAGTACTTTGGATGAAGGCTACTTTGAGTGACTTTGGAATCAAGTTCAAGAAAGTGACATTGCTATGTGACAATGAGAGTGCGATCAAGTTGACAAACAATCTGGTTCAACATGCAAGAACAAAGCACATTGATGTCCGCTACCATTTCATAAGAGATCACCAACAAAAAGGGGACATTTGCATTGAGAGTATAGGCACCGAAGATGAACTTGCCGATATATTCACCAAGCCATTGGATGAGAAAAGGTTTTGCAAGCTAAGGAATGAGTTGAACATATTGGATTTCTCAAATATGTGTTGATGCACCCCCACTTATATGACATGCCTCTTCTTCGAGCTATTCAAGGTAAAAGTTGATTGGCATGACATACATCCTTGCTAAGAACATGTTTAGTGCATCTAGTCACGTTTTTAATCTTTTTAGGACCTTCAATTGGTTCAATTTTATTAGGCTCATTCATGAAAATCAAACAAATTTGATGTTTATATGGTATCACTATTGCTTCTATGCTTGACTTGATCTAGTGATAGCATATGACAACTTTATGGGCTTGTAAACCTAGTGTTTAATCTAGAAAATGAACTCTAAGTGTTTAACTCAACATGGTACAAGATAACCCTTATTTGGAGGTGTGAAGAAGCTTGTCCTTGGATCAAACCGAGTTAAATATCCTTGGTAAATAATCTAGATTAGACCAAATTTGGGAAAATGATTCTCACCCCATTGATTGACATTGATAATCTCAACCCTACAAGTGGTACTATCTATATTTTAAGTCTTTGTGGTCATTGATGACAAAGGGGGAGAGAAACAAAGATATAAATGAAACAAAGACATAAGTGACAAAGGGGGAGAGATAGTGCACAAAGATAAGTGAAAAGACAACACAAAGGGGAAGAGAAATAAAGATACAAGTGATAGGGGGAGAACTTGGCATAAGAGGAGAGATATGATAAATGGAAAGGGATCAATTGAAACTTTGAGCACACAAGTAGGGGGAGCAAGCTCATAAACTTGTATGGTGCATTTGAATGTGCATTTCATATGTTTGCTTGCATGGCACAAGTTTTAAATTTCATTATCCATGCTTGTGTGATGTATGCTAGTTGTAAGATTAAATGATGAAATGAAATCACTAAATAACTTTCATTTCCAAGTATTTTCAATTGGTATCTTTTCAAAGTATGATTTCAAGTAGTATAAAGCTAACCATGATGCTAAGGATGGTATAATGGTGCACTCTGATTGGTATCACGCTTCAAAGGTCCATCTTTTATACCTTAGCATCATTTGGTAGACATTGTCTCCTATATTTCCTATCTAAGCATATGTGCAAGCTTCAATCCAAACTCTTAGCACATATGTAGGGGGAGCAATTGCTACCATTTAGGGTTCATGAAACTTGTCCATATTCTTTTATACATGGTAAATATGCTTGGGCAAGCAACATGGATTCAATTGAATTTTATTTCATATCTTTGTATAAGGGTTGTCATCAATTACCAAAAAGGGAGAGATTGAAAGCTCTAGTTTGGTTTTGGTGAATTGATGAAACCCTAAGTGCTAACCTAGTTTATCAAGTGATCATAAGATAGGTAGCACATTCCAAGTGGTGAAGCAAATGAAGATCATAGCATGATAATGATGCCATGGTGATCAAGACACTTAGAGAGTGTGATCACATTTAGGTTTGATAGCCGTACTATTAAGAGGAGTGAAACTCATATCGAAATGCGGTTATCAAAGTGACACTAGATGCTCTAACTCATTGCATATGCATTTAGATGCTAGTGGAATGCTAACACCCTTGAAAATATTTATGAAAATATGCTAACACATGTGCACAAGGTGATACACTTGGTGGTTGGCGCATTTAAGCAAGGGTGAAGAAGTTAGAGGTGAAAAGGAGTTAGTCTCGCTGGTCACAAGGTGACCGGACGCTGGTCCTAGTGGAACTGGTGCATCCGATCAGTTGTAATAGCTGTGATGCTGGCGTCGGTCAAATGACCGGACACTGGATCTTGGACGACCGAACGCTGGCGAGGTGTGTCCGGTCCTATTGTTGGGCAACGCATAGAGGCTAGGGTCTCTGACCGGATGATGGCAGGGTCCGGTCATGCTTGACCGGACGCGTCCGGTGGATGAAAAGCATTTCTAGAACCTTACTGGAAACGACCGAACGCTGGTGGCTCAGCGTCCGGTCAGTTATAGCGCATCATCCGGTTAAATCAAGTGACCGTTGAAGTTGGGACACGTGGCTATCATCGGGCGACCGGACACTGAGGTCCAGCGTTCGGTCAACATGACCGGAGCGTCCGGTCAGCCCGTGTTGTGCCCAGTGAAGGGGTACAACGGCTCTATTTCGTGGGGGCTTCTATTTAAGCCCCATGGACGGTTGAAGCTGATACCTTTGGCAATTTTCATTGACATAGCAACCTTGTGAGCTTAGTCAAAGCCCTCCCACTCATCTTCATCATAGATTCATCATCTTTGTGAGATTGGGAGTGAATCCAAGTGCATTGCTTAAGTGATTGCATCTAGAGGCACTTGGTGTTCGTGTTTCGCTATGGATTTCACTTGTTACTCTTGGTGGTTGCCGCCACCTAGATGGCTTGGAGTAGCGAGGATCGTCGAGCGGAGGTTGGTGATTGTCTCCGGCTTTGATCGTCGTGATTGTGAGGGGTTCTTGACCTTTCCCCAGCGGAGAGCCAAAAGGTACTCTAGTAGATTTCTCATGGCTTGTGTGATCCTCATATTGTGTTGGTTGTGTGGCACCCTATTGAGGGTTTGGCGTGTGAAGCCAATTAGCGCGTGAACCTCCAAGTGAGTGAATCGCCACAACGAGGACTAGCTTGCTGGCAAGCAAGTGAACCTCGGTAAAAATCATTGTGTTCATCATTGATTCCGAGGTGATTGGTCTTCATTGTTATTCATCCTTGTGATTGATTGGTTCCTTTATCTATACGGCGGTATAACCTTCTTGTTCACTCTCATTACAATACCGCAAACTAGTTGTCAAGCTCTTTAGTGTAGCTAGTTGTGAGAGCTTGCTTGGTTGGTTGGTGTGGCTCTTTAGTTAGTCTCTGAGAGCATACTAACAAAGAGTAGTGTCATAGCTATTGTGTGAATAGATACTACCTAAACTAGAATTGTAGTATGTGGCTTGCATTTTGAGTAGGCTAGCGCAACACTTGCTTCGCCTCATTATTGTCTAACTATTTTGTTAAGTGTTGTTGTAGAAATTTTATTAGGCTATTCACCCCCCTCTAGCCATTAGGACCTTTCACCCCCCCCCCCGCATAGCCTAGCGGCCAGCCGGCCTGCTCCGTCCTCTTTCCCGTGCGGCCCGTTCCCTCTCCGCAACCCACTCCCCCGCGCATGGTCCAGCTTCGCACCGGCCCAGTGCAGCGTCGGTCGCGCCCCCTTTCTCCTCTCTCCCTCTGACTGATCGCCCCATGCTCCATGCCACTGCCACCTCGGGCCCACATGTCAGCGCAATCTCCCTCCTTCAGCTCGTCTCTGTGACGGACACAGTCACCGAGGACACCGCGCCGCTCACGCCTCCTCCCATTGCCTTGCGTCCCAAGTCACTTCTGGCCATAAATACCGAAGGCTGCTGCCTCCATCTCTAGCCCTAGGAGCAGCCTCTGCCGCCACCCAAGCCCTAGTCCCGCCATCGCCATAGCCGCCGCCACGAGCTCACAGCGCCGCCGTCAATCTCCCTCGCTGGTGAGCCCACGCCGATGAGAACCATCGCTCGAGTTTCATGTCGTGGTAAGGAAGCCGTCGGATCCTATCCTGTCCTCTCCCTCGCTCTCTTCCGTGCATGCGCTCTCGCTGTCGTAGCACCACCATCACTGCTCCGCTCCACCGCATGCGCCGCCATGTCCGGTCGCCGACAACCCCTGCGAACCCCGCAGCCGAGTTCGCAAGGCCGCGCTGCGCGTCCCCATGCTTTTCCCGTTGAAATCCAAGGTTGAAATCACTGTTCCGACGAGGAGCCGAGCTCCCCAACCATGGCGCCGCCGCACCTGGCACTGTTTCTGCCGTCGGACATTTCCCTCTCCCTCCTCATTTTAATCCGCACCGTCCACTTTAGATCCAACGGTCCAGATCTCACCATACCCCTTCGCCTGGCACGTTTTGCAAAAGAGCCCCCGCAAGTTTTTAAGTTCGAACCCGCCGTCCCTGTATTAAACTATGGTTCACTTTACAAGCATGTAATCTTGTTCATATCCATACTAGAATCTTTACACCATGTCTTCCTTTGGGAAAATATAAATAACGATACCTTGAATACTTCCAGGTGAAATGCTACAATGATAGATCCGTGCACTTGTGGATATTTTTCTGTAATCGTTAAGAACTATCGTGTTGATGTTTCTTGGCGGCATTGCTAAGATTTATCCAAATCTTAGTGATGGTGATAAGAAATGGCAACAAGCATTTCTGGCGCCGTTGCTGAGGATGGATTCTATCTCCGTACTTGGTAATTGTGCTAAGAAATTCCAACAGCAGCCCTGCTTGCCACTGGTCCCACATACCTGATCCTCGCTGTCTCACAGCTGGCCCAACGTGACATCCTCACCGGTTTGCCGCTGCCCCCCCCCCCCCCCCCCCCCCCCCCCCCCCCCCCCCCCCCCCCCCCCCCCGCACCTCCCTTGTCACAGGCTCCACGTGCTGTCCTCGCTGCTCCATGCCGCCGACCATGTATGCGAGCTATTGCCAGCTTTGATGCACCAATGGAGAAAGGAGATGGGTTGAGGCTACAGGTCTTCTCTTGATTGGACACAGAGGCGTAGAATAGAACTTGATCTAGGCCACATGCGCCAAAGCGACGAGCGGATGGCACGGCGACATAGGACTCGCTGAGCTCTAGCGCCATGAAGGCGGCGGTGAAAGGCTCCTATGGCACGTGGACAAAGATGGCACGTCTTCCTCAAGGCTTTCTGTGGGCATAGCCAGTCCCTTCAGCGGCGATGTCACCCGTCATCGGTACGGGCCATGCAGGGGCGTTGTTGTGGGATCAAGGTAGGAGGCAGGGGTAAATTTGGCACTTGAAGCTCTGTTATGTATGCACAACGGCAATGAAGAAAATAAATGGTGTAGTTGGATGGCAATTAGATGAATAATACATGTCTATATAACTGTGATGGCAATAAGAAACAGATGGCAACGAACGGAACTCATAATTTTTTATGGCAATGAAGAAATCGGTATAGATTTTGATGGCAACGAAGGAATCTTCTTTTTTATACTATAGCTACGGCACTGTTGTGTCAAACACTATCAATCCACACTAACCAACAGTGCTATCGTGATGCCACTGTCAAGTTATATATAGCATATTACTGTCAGGCTGTCGCTCAACCCATTAGTGAGACCGAGCTTCATTGCCTGATCAATAGGATTCCAATCATAGTCCGGCTGACTTACGATCCGGCAGTGAAGCTAACTCACTGCCGGCTCTAGCAAACCCAACAGTAAATAGGTCAGTAGGGATGGGGTGTTCTATATATAGCAGTGGTCTTTGGTATCGAACCTAAAAAATATTATAATATATATACTCCTATATGGAATACTAATGTCAAATTATGAATATTTATATTCACCCCGCTTAGGCCTTGTTCGGTTCTTCACAGAATCAAAGGGGTTGAAGAGGATCGAAGAGGGTTGAGATAGATTTTTAACTATAGGGGATTTAGAGCATCTCCACGAGTCTTTCTAAATATCACTCTCTAAATTATCATTTTGAGAGCCATGCGCATAAAAATCGCTTTCTATATCTTTTCACACTCCAACAGTTTTTCTATATCTCATGCGTACTCTAGAGAGTCATTCTTGTCTTCTATTTTTGGCTAACGAAAAATCGAGAATAAAAGATGACTATATTTGGATAATCATTTAGAAAAGCTGTTGGAGAGTAGTTTTTTACCAAAATCTCTTTTCTTAGCATTTAGAAAGGATATGGAGAGTGTCTTGGAGATGCTCTTAATCCCTCTCAATCCCTTTGGTTTGGGGTCAAACGAACATAGCCTTTAATTTACTCGGAGACACTCCTTCGCAGCAAACGTTCCATTGGTAATTTTGTTCTCTCCTCTGCCATATCATGTTTGCACGCAAGAGAGATCTTGAGCGATTCTCCCGCCATTTTCACTGCCCTCTGAACTTGATGATGTGGTAGGTAGGTGAGACCATGCATAAGAGACAGCTAAGATGGCGCCATCCGGCATCTTCTTGCAGCAATAGGCTAGCTTCAGGGACCATGCAGGGCACTCACTAGTCACTAGGATTTAAATTATTACAAGCCAGTTTAAATCTTTATTTATTGGTGAAATTGAATAATTAAGTTTTAAGCAACAACAATTTTTAATAATCATGAAGTTTGATAACACAAGGACTATCTGTTTTTTAGTGGCAAACACAAGGATGATCTTTATTAACTTACCCGACATTTTATCAAAAATCTGAACTAAAGGACATAAATCTAAGATAAAAATGCAGTTACCTTTGTGATTAATTCCGTGGGACATCGCACTAGAGTTTTTGCCATTTCCACCACCACCGAGAAGATGCTGAAGCGTTTGGAATTGATGTGTATTGGACAAAAAGAACGTCACACTAGCTAACCGAAAAACAAGGAGAAAATGCTGAAAGAGGAAAATATAGTAGTACTGCGTGCTACACTAGCGTCGCTAGCATGCAGCGTGCATCGAAAGGGAAGAAGGAACAAAGGCCGCGTTTAGTTCGGCCCCTACTGTAGTGGCACTGTTGTGTGCTGTAGCATTTTATTTTTATTTGGTAATAATTGTTCCGTCATTGACTAATTAGACTCAAAACGTTCGTCTCGCAAAGTACAACTAAACTGTGCAATTAGTTTTTGATTTCGTTAATATTTAGTACTCCATGTATGTACCGCAAATTTGATGTGACGGGAAATCTTCTTTTTGCATAGTGCCAAATTCTGGAATTTGGGAAACTAAACACGGCCAAAATAAGCCTAGATTTTGGTGAAGCTGCAAAGCTAGCAAATGTGAGTCATCATCATAAATATTTAATTTAGTCTAAAAAATTAAGAGAGGCCGCAGGGTTCCTCATGCATGGAGCGTGGTCAAATCTTACAGCGTCCGATCTGATGATCGAACAATAGACATGAGCTTTCATTCTCTCTCAGACACTCTCTATTTAGATCTTCCGGGCAGTCGCCTGCATGGAAGAAGAAGAAGACAAGGAGGAGGAGCTAATAACAACCATCGTCGTCGCAGCGCAGAGGTGCACCTCTGACCTCTCACCCTCACTCCCTTGGCCATATCCGCTACGATTACTGCTACTGCTAGCTAGATGGCGGCGGCCGGTGATGACGGTTGGCTCGTCGGCGGGCTTAGGGACAGGTTGAGGTCGATGCCGCCGCCAAGGCCAAGCTGATGCGGTACGGACCCGGACGTGCTGTCATCGTCGCTGCTGTCTCGCGAGCCGCAGCTGGACCGCACCACCACCGCCTTGTCGTCGTCGCCATGGTGGCGATGGCTGCTTGGCGCGGCGGCAGTGGCGGAGGCGGGGGCAACGGCGGCGGCAGCACTCGCCGGCTGGTGCGTCCGTGGGTCGATGCCGCGGGCGATGAGCTTGCGCTTGATGTGCGTGTTCCAGTAGTTCTTGATCTCGTTGTCTGTCCGCCCTGGCAGCCGGGCGGCGATCAGCGACCACCTGTGCATTTCGTTTCACTAATATAAAAATCTTTCTGAAATTACAGATTATTCAGTTGAGTGATCGAGTCTTTGTGAAACGGATTATACGTACTTGTTTCCGAGGATCTGGTGGAGCTTGATGATGAGTTCGTCCTCCTCCTGGGTGAAGTTGCCGCGCTTGAGGTCGGGGCGGAGGTAGTTGATCCACCGGAGGCGGCAGCTCTTGCCGCAGCGCAGCAGGCCCGCCGCCTTGGGGAGCGACCGCCAGCAGCCTTCGCTGTGGGCCTTGATGTAGGCGACGAGCCGCTGGTCCTCCTCCTTGGTCCACGCGCCCTTGTTCGTGTGCGCCTTCTCGCAGCACGGCGACCTCCCCATGCTAGCTGCTGCTGCTGCTGCTCTCTAAGCTAGCTAGCTCAATTGAGCACTGTTGGGTGGTGCTCTACTTCTACTTGTATCATCGGCAGCACCTGCACTGCAGGGATACGTGTGGAGGAGAGGAGACGATAGAAAAGAAAAGAGGCTGCGTTTATAAGAGAGAGACAGGGAGGGAGGGGGCGCGCATGAGCTGGAAGACATTTGACTGGGTAGGTAGGAGGAGGAGGAGAGAGACGGAGGGAAGGGAAGGGAAGAAGACGGGGGTGAGTGTGAGTAATTGCTACTAAAGCCCTAGGGATGAGCTAGTAGTGTGGTGGGTAGGTGGGCAGCTTCCTCGCTGCACTCCCTCTCGTCTCGTCGTCCTCCTCCGCCTGCTCAACCTCCTCGGCGTTTTTGTTAATTACTGTACACTAGTGCTCTCGTGCCCCCACAGCATTTTTCAGACAGACGACTAGCAATGCAAAGACTTGAAAAGACACGTCTGCTTCTAGTTGTTAGTTCTACTGGTTTCTTAGGTGGTGTTTGGATTCGGGGACTAAAATTTAGGAGGTGTGTCGGGATAATGTTGCATAGGGTGTTCAGATACTAATAAAAAAATAAATTACATAATCCGTCAGTACTACACTAGACGAATTTTTTAAGTCTAATTAATCCGTCATTAGCACATGTTCGCTGTAGCACCATATTTTCAAATCATGGACTAATTAGACTTAAAAGATTCATCTCGCAAATTAGTCGTAAACTATGCAATTAGTTTCATAATTAATATATATTTAATACTCTATGCATATATCCAAATATTTGATGGGACAACAACTAAAATTTAGGAGGGACAACCAAACACCACCTTAGTTTAAGTTTAAGCGCGTTGAAATTTTAGTAACCATCCACGGAGGATCCACGAAGGCGGCAGGATTAGTTGCCTCCTTGGTTTTGTTGGCGCCAAGCAACAAGGATGTGGTTTACTTTTCTTTTTAATGATGCGTGTGTAGACAATCATGCATGCACGTATACTTAATCCTTAACTGAATATGTACACTCGTATATTCATCGTACCCATGTTTAAAATATATTTGAAAAACCGAGTCGGCAGTTTTTGAGATCGATGAAGTTATCACAGCCGCCACATTATTGATATAAGCACATGTGTTCTCCTGTCGATTTGGTTAAAATTATAAAAGTTTGACTGAGAACAAAACTATAAAAATAGATTTTAGACAAAAGATTATTTTTTATTAAACATTCATTTCCAAATAAGTTTACATATACTATAGATTCCCAAATGTTATATGCTGATTACCAAATAAAAATTGCATATTCTTTCTCACAAAATAAATAAATAAATAGCATCTTGTAGCTTGATGATCAGGATCATGAGAAGTAATAATGGAATTACTAAACCGAAAGTAACAACTATTTTCTAAAGTATAGAAGAAAAAGTGACAGTAATAATTGCATTAAAATATGAGGACCTTGTGCAAAAACAAACGACATGTTTTTGCTAATGTTCAGTATGCATTATTCTCGCTTGATCTAAAGTGCTAGTTTTTTACCCTATAATTTTGTCCGAACACATTCTTCGGTCACTATAGCTGCACTAACACCTTTTTTAGGATTCTAGAAGCCCAATGCAAGCATGCCTCTATTCTTTGTATGAGAGGGAGAAGAGAAAACAAGCATGAAACAGGCTGGATCGAATTTATATATAATAAATAAAAATAAGTAAAATTCGTTGGTTGATCAGCTACCATCACCCCCCTTCCTTTTTGTTGGAGGCCCTTTTTTTTATTACCACTAACTGATTAACTACTTTTCGCAGCATATATGGTCGTGTACCTGTCGCAGCAGGAGGCAAAGATTCCACGCCCTCGGAATTCGCCTTTTTGAAGATTATTTTGCATTGCTCTGGTCTTCGGTTGGTAGTCCTTGTCACATTTTTTTTTCCTCTGGAACAAACTTGCCGAAACCGAGCAGTCTTGTAGGGACGAAAAGCCGTGAAACAATGAGCTCAGCCGGAGTTGGCATATGTCGTTCGGCATGGCCGGCCGCTGGGACCTTTTGAACATGGTTCCAGGAAGGGAAGCAACAGACAACTTCCTTAACTTTCTAACAGAGGTACCAACTTGCTATATAACAATATTGGTTTTTCGATCAACAAACTTCTAGCCCCAACTATCCATAATAATAACAATCACTGTGCTCAACTGTGCTGCATGCAGCTTATCTGCGGCTGTAGCTGCAGGAACTTCCTGTCATGGTTACTGTAGAAACAGCCAAAATAGTTACGGTAGTAGCTGCAGCGAGAATAGTTTTCTACATAATCAATCGGTAGATTCTAATTGTCAAATACTAGACAATACTGTAATTGTCAATGGAACTATCCATTTTCTAAAAAGTTACCACATTTACTATGTTTATTTAAAAGTAACATAATTAAAGTAACCTTCTAAGTCTATATATAAATATACACATATGCCTATATAATGCAAGATAATATACACTATTAGCTTTGCAATGATTATAAGTACTCTATTTTTATTAAAAAAAATACTACGCATATTCATTGATAGACAAAACCTAACTTCGAATTAAATTAAAGCGTTGAAATGATTATTTGTATATGCAATTACAATACCTAAGAGCATACGACTTATGATCTTTTTTCAGTATAATACAAGAAGAAGAGTTATGTATAATCTATTTTTCAATATAATAAGCAACAGAGTTTTAATTAAAATTATGAATAAGAAACTATAACAATCTCGACTCATGACATCATAACACTTGGGTTACAACCAAAGTTGTTGTAACTTAAGCTAATATTTTAACTACATATGTGTTGAAGACACATGCATAGAGATACGATAAAATGGGGGAAATATAAATATGGATGAAAAACAAAAAGATGTCTATATGGGTGTTATATGTTATATAATGAATATAGATAGAGAGTGTATAATAAGAAATTTTCACTACTACGTACGGAGGTAGACATATGGGGCTAACAAATTGGAGAATCTTGGCTGGTTACACAATTTACCGTAAGAACTCTAAAGATTCGACCTATTTTATTTCTAATTGTCACAACCATGCAAGGAGAGAGAGAGAGAGAAAACTGAAAACATAATTAATCAAGTCATCTAGCACTAAACTTGAAAACGATGTTTAGAATGTCATTAACTTACCTTCTAGAGTTGCTACAAGGAAATCAAGAACAAATCCTCCCCTTTAGATGTGAAATTTTATCCTCCTTCGTCCTTGGGCTACAGTTATGTCTCTAGGAGGAAGGAGGGTGCTTTATATTTTGACCATTATTTATATATAGAGGCAGCTGAAAATCTGGCTGCCTTTAGAAATACATGTTCTAGGGCAGTTAGGATTTCCAGCCGTCTCTGAAAATATCCACTCTATTTTCAAATGTGGATGGTTATAACTGCATCTGGATTGGCACCTAGGGTCTCGCCAGACCCCTCGGGCGCGGGCTCCATCTTGCCAGACCCCTCAGGCGTGGGTTCCGCCTCGCCCGACGGGGATCCATACCGTCTCCAACAACTATGGGTCTAAGAGTACGACCCTAGGGTCAAACTTCTAACACCGGGAGGGAAGCGGGCACGTCTCGACGTGACCCGTGGACACGACAAATCATACCTAGGGGCTCACGTCGTCAACAGTGTCGGGCGTGCCGGCGCTGTGCTGCCTAATCACCGTACGGCTTCTGACAGGAGTACCTGTTGACCACGCCGCCCGCTAGAACGGAGTGGAGCGCCGCGACCGGCTAGCGACGCCTACGTACAGAGCCAGTGACGAACAGGGCCATGGTGTGGAGCCATCCCCGTCATCATCTTTAGGACCGGCGGGACCCACATAAAGGAGATGAAGGACGCCATGACCCTGGAGGCCTTCTTCTCCCTCGCTTTTCTCCTTTTCTCTCTCTTTCTCTCTCTCTGTAACCTGCGCCTTCCCCTTCACCTAAAAAAGGGAAAGCAGGACGCCCCATGAGAGGGACGAGCACACGGCTGAACGAGCTCAACAAGACTCAACTCTGTTCGATCTTTTCACTAAAGACTTGGAACCTTCTCCCTCTCTCGCCCGTTTGTAACCCCTACTATAAAGTAATGCCGGTAACACGAGCAGCAGCAGACTAGACGTAGGGACATTCCACCCGAACCAGTATAAATCCTTGTGTCCTCCGAGCACACCATCCGGGCCAGACACGCAGATACAAATTTACTAGCCGGTGGTTCGAAACACCGACAGTTGGCGCACTAGGTAGGGGTTTTTTGCGCATTTCAACGTCCACATCAGGCCTCGGATGCCTAGTCATGGCGTCAGCTTGGTCCCGGGCTCGCACATGCGCTTCGAGAGCCTAAACTTCATCATCATGACGGAGGGAGAGTTGGCATAGGCTCCCACCGCCATCCAACCTCTCCACTCTGCCGGCCTTGTTGCGATCGTCGAGGCACTTGAGGAGCTACAGCTGCACGCAACAGAGGCATGTGTCCTGGGGAGCGATCGGCTCCTTGACTTCGATTACGGGAGGCTGTAGCACCAACTCAACGCCTTCCTAGGACCCTGACCGTTCCGAGAGGAGGTGCACTACCTTACTTTCTCCTTCGCCAATGCCATGATGCAACTCGCTGGAGGGGAACCGCTCTCCCCGAAACACCTCACCCGGGGTGCTCGGCAGCATTCCCGTTTGGTCTATGCAATGCTACGGGGACCGTTCACCACCTCGTGGCGCAACGCATGCACCCATCCCCTATGAACGATGAGTTTGTGGAGATGACCGAATACAATGTGGAATCTTTCCATGACCTTCTCATGGGAGATTCAGAGTTGCTCTCTGACTCTGACTCCAGTAGGGGGAGCCCTCACCCCTCGTGAGAATGTTTTATGGTAGGTACCCCCGAGGGACGAATCAAAAGCATCCACGATGGAGGGGCTACCCTACCAAACGACCTTGATGATGTGGTCGAGGAAGATGCAGGGGCCCTTCCTCGCATGCGGGTGGAACAGCTAAGGGCGCAGCACCAGGAGCTCGAGGATGCATGACTCCAACTTGAGCAGGAGCGCATAAAGCTTGAGCGCCGCGGAGAGGGTGGGCATGCGCGCGCCATGGCTCGCGACGTGAACTGGAGGATCATCGAAGATGATGGAGCCCTCCCACACTTCGCTCGGGCAAGCCAGAACATCGTTGCCGCGGTGGCCTTACTTCAAGGGCACTCGAAGCCCACGACACCCGAGGATCGTCAGGCCCATCGCGAGATCTGCACGCTGCTCGAGCGCACAGCGGTGTAGCAGGAGAAGAGCTCGTTGTCTCGGCGACACAAGCTCGACGCCAGTCAGTGTGCGCCCTCAGGACGACATGTTAGGGATGTGTCTGTCCACCAGGTGATGCACGGTGGCAGAGCGCCGCGGCCCCGGTGCATGAGCGTCTCGGCCTCCACCATGATGCATGTAACACCCTGGATGCCCATAGGCGTGGACGAAGCGACGAGAGAGAGGAAGTCGGCCGTGGCTACCATCCTCATTGTGGCGAACACTATGACAGCGGTGAGAACCCAAGCCCGAGCCCCGACCTACTAGGACCTCATGCCTTCGGCCGACACATCCTCAACGCCGCCTTCCCAATGTGATATCGACCGTCGACCAACATCCCACAATACTCTAAGGAAACAAACCCCGGACTGTGGCTCGAGGATTACCAGCTTGCTTGCCAAGCCAGTGGACTAGATAGTGACAATTTCAATATCCGCAACCACCCATTGTTCCTGGCCAATTCGACACGAACATGGTTGCAGCACCTTCCGCCCAACCGGATTCAAAGTTGGGCGGACCTATAGGAGATTTTCATGGGAAACTTCTAGGGCACCTACACGTGTCCTGGGAACCCGTGGTATCACAAAAACTATCGATAGAAGACCAGGGAAACTCTTTGTGAGTACATCCGGCACTTCTCCCGGCAGTGCAACGAGCTGCCCGACGTCGCCGACACTGACGTTATAGGATCCTTCCTCTCTGGGACCACCTGTGAGTCTCTAGTTCACAAGCTAGGATGCAAGGGCCCGTGAACCACCAAGGAGCTCCTCGACATCGCCACCAGCCATGTCTCGGGCAAGAAGGTGGTCGGAGCGATTTTCGACCGTCCAAGGGCAAGGCGAAGCAAGACAAGGACGCTGGCAAAGACACCTCCAACCGCCCCAACAACAAGAAGAACAAGCAGTGACATGAGGGCTCGCTTGTAGCCGCTGTCGATCATAAGGGGGGTTAGATGCCCACCGAGGGTACCTCAGACCACTTCGAGAAGCTGCTCGAAGGGCCATGCTCAACCCATGCCTTACCATCAAGCAACTATACAAAGACTGTGCCCTCATGAAGCGGTTCCTGTCTGGTGGCTCCAATAAGGGGGAGCTCTATAAGTGAAGCCACATCGGGATCCTGCAACACTGCATCTCCATCGAACAAGGGAAGCAGTTGCTGAGAGATATCCACAGTGGAGTCTGCGGGCACCATACCGCACCTAAGACCCTGGTCGGAAATGCGTTCCGATAGGGCTTTTACTGGCCGACCACAGTAGCCGATGCTGAACAGATTGTGCGCTCCTGCGAAAGGTGTCATACTACGCTCAGTAGACCCACCTGCCGGCCCAAGTACTCCAAACGATTCCCATCACATGGTCGTTCATGGTCTGGGGGCTCGATATGGTTGGACCTCTCAAGAGAGCACCCGGGGGCTATACACACTTGCTTGTCGTCGTAGACAAATTTACAAAGAGGATAGAGGCTCGGCCAATCTCTGTGATCAAGTCTGAGCAAGCCGTGCTGTTCTTCCTTGACATCGTCCATCGCTTTGGAGTTCCAAACTCCATTATCACAAACAATGGCCTACAGTTCACTAGGAAAAAGTTCCTCTAATTCTATGATGTGTACCACATCCGAGTCGATTGGGCCGCCATGGCGCACCCCCGCATGAACGTGCAGGTCGAGCACGCG
>NW_027097235.1:0-40000 GCF_019320115.1 Miscanthus floridulus
GGACTGCAATATCATGTTGCTGAAACTGAAGAGTTTTCTATCAGAATTCTGTGTGCTTCTGAGCTCATTGGTTCAATTATTGGGAAAAGTGGGGCTAATGTTAGGCGAGTAGAGCAGCAGACTGGTGCTCGCATCAAAGTTCAAGAGATTGACAAAGATGCTTCTGGAGAAAGGCTGATCATTGTTTCGTCTAAGGAGGTAACAATGCAGCTTGTTTTGAGTTGCCAATCACTTTCTAGTACCAATACTCACAATTTTATCTCCTTTTTATTCATCCAGATACCAGCTGAACCAATATCCCCAGCAATTGAGGCACTCATTTTGCTCCATGATAAAGTAAGTGCACCCTCTGAGAAGCGCCATTCAAGTACAAGGCTTGTTGTACCATCAAGCAAAGTTGGCTGTATTCTTGGGGAAGGTGGGAAGGTGATTACTGAAATGAGAAGACGAACTGGGGCTGAAATTCGAGTTACTCGAAGGCAGATAAACCAAATACTTGTCATTTTGATGATGAACTTGTGCAGGTGACTTAATATTTGATAACAGCTACATTAACATATTTCTGTATGTTTTTATTATCTGGACCTTTATTGTTAACTTCCGTTGTACCTGTACATTTGTTCCAAGCTTTCAGGTTGCTGGGCCTCCAGCTATTGCAAGAGGAGCCCTCACAGAGATTGCTTCGAGGCTTAGACCTAGGACTTTGAGAGATACAGTACTGCAATTAATCCTCCACCTTTTGCCCCTTTCGATGATCCTCCTGTTGATATGCCTAGCAGAAAATCGACACTATATGGAGGGGCCTGCCAATGATCCACCGTATGGAAGGCCTGCCAATGATCCCACTGTATGGAAGACCTGCCATTGATCCACCATTTGGAAGACCTACCAATGATCGACCATATGGAAGGCCTGCCGTTGTTCCACCATTTGGAAGACCTACCAACGATCCACCATATGGAAGACCTGCCAACGATCCACCATATGGAAGACCTGCCAACAATCCACCATATGGAAGACCTGCTAATGATCCATATGGAAGGCCTACCAACGATCCACCATATGGACAACCTTCCAGTACTATACCATATGGAAGGCCAAACGAAAGTGCACCTCGTGATCCTTCTGATGCATATCCTGTAGACTACTTTTCTAAAAGAGAATATCCTAGTGGAAGCCCTATGTTTACTAGTAATGCCCCATCAGCTGCTTATGAGAGATATGCAGCACACACACGCTTTCCTACTAGAGAACTTCCCTCGGCTTTCAGTCCTGGTGCGTCTCATCGTTCCTATCGTGACCATGTGCCTGCTGATAGCTACTCTAGTAGGGGTACACAGCAATTAGGCATCACAAGAGATGGAAATTCAGATGCTTATGACTATACCGAGGTACATCTTTGACGCGAGCTTCCCTCTTTTGCAAATGGCCATCACCTAAAATTTTCATTAGAAGCTTGAGACTTTACACATGACTGTTCCATTGTCCCTGTTCTGTTCCGTAATTAGGTAGTACTCCTGAATATTGGGGAAAAAATTATATGTTGCTGTCTTAGGTGTCACTTCTGTGGCAGCAATGTTCACCCTATAATGTGGTCACAGTGGTGCTACTCTTCTCATCTGTTGTCACTTGCAACTTGGTTCAATATATATTTGGCTGCTGGGATGTAGTCTGCCACTCTTGGTTTCAACTTTCAACCGATTTTTCTTGATATTGTTTATGCCTATCAGAAAATCTCAAGTTCTGTATATATTTAAATTTTATCATTGCACAGGCTGCTGGACAAATTCATGGACGCGAGGATTACAGAGGACTGACAAGTGCTACCGGGTATGACTTTGGAGGCCTTACTTCCTTCCTAAACATAATTTTAATTTTACCTGTACAAATTTCATTGAAAGTACCTTCCTTTGGCAGAAGGTTCTCGAGCACTATTGAACTGAGGATTCCAAATAGTTCTTTGGAGTCTATTGTCGGTGTTGGCGGGGTCAATCTAGCAGAGATCCGTCAGGTATAGAATGAAGTTATTATGCCTTTTACTCCATGGGCACTGCTATATGAAATGCATCCTCAGTTATGATTAGTTTTTCTCTTCCATGGGCACTGCTATATGAAATGCGTCCTCTTATGATATATAAATATTGATTTTCTCATTAATGTTCTACTTGACCCCAGATTTCTGGTGCAAGACTGAGGCTAGATGAGACTCATGATGGTTCTTCCGAGTCTGTGGTGGAGATCCAGGGCACACTGGACCAAGCAAAAGCTGCGCAGAGCCTCCTGCAGGGCTTTATTAGCGCGAACAGCCGGAGCATGCAGCAGCAACCCCATTCTTCTCGCATGCCACTTTACCCAAGCTGGGGATAGCTTCTGGTGTCATGGTCGTGGCAGAGGAAAACAGAGTCAGCAGGGTTCGTCATGTGGCTGGAGATAGCTGGAGATATCTCGGTGATGTTGATGGAAGCTTGGATTGGATGGCTGTTGACATTGACCGTGCAAGCAAGATTACTTTTTTTTTTAATTCAAGATAACTTATATTATATGCCTTAGGACAAATAATATTTTTCTCTCTGATGAAATACTTAGTAACAAGCTGTCTCTAGCCGTATATTTGATTCTGAATGTATGAGCCCTGTTGTTATAACGGCTGTCTAGATACATATTAAAACTTATGAATCTAGAAAAGTCAAAATGACTTAATTTGGAACGGATAGAGTATGTTTAAAAAATTTCAAAATTCAGATTGTAAAGGCATTTTAGCTTTTCTATAGGTGCATAATTTTTTGATATAATATTATATATATATATATTATATATATATATATATATATATATATATATATATATATATATATATATATACACACACACACTACCCTGTAGCTGTTACAAAAATAACTTATTCTGTAGCCACTTTGAGTTACGATAATTACTATGTTAATTTATGAGATTATAGTAACTTTTTACTAAGCTTTTACTATAACGTTATGGTAAATATCCCTATGGGTTATAGTAATACAATTATCGTGTGTGTATATATAATATATATATATATATATATATATATTAAAACTTATGGATCTAGAAAAGCTAAAACGGCTTACAGTTTGAAACGGAAGTTTTAGAAATATCAAAATCCATTTTGTTTTACCTGTAGAATTGGGCCAAAAAAAAAAAGAATCCCAAATTTTTCGTTGGTACCGGTGGCTACTGTCTCAGGGTGTCGGATCGACATTTTTGAACTACTCAATGACATCAGGGGGATCTTGTAAATTTCGCTCGTGTGCATCAAATTTTGTATCATGGTGGGCTATTGATGGGCTATTGTAAGGCTGCTATATTATATCCCATTGAAGTGTTTTCTTTGTAGCATGAATCAGTCATGCATATTTCAAACCAGGATTTAGCTAGCATGAATCAGTCATGTATGTCTTCTAGATAGATCCTAGCATGAATCAGTCATGCATATTTCAAACCAGGCTGCGATATGTTTGAAAAGTTTGAATCTTATGTGTACAGATCACATTGTATGTCTTGTAGATTGTTTCCAGAGTTTCAAATGTAATATGTGAAGATCATACTGTATGCTAGAAACATTTCATGTATTTGATTAAAAATATGTTCAAATATTTGAATGCTAGACAATAAGAGAAAATAGATATGAACGTGTTGAAATATTTGAATTTTATGGAATTATAACGTATTTGAATATACAAGGTTTGAATAGTACAAATATTGAAATTCTACATGACTCTAATATGTTCTAATATAAAGTTTGGAAATAAAAGATAACCTCTTTTTGTAATAATAAACACCTAAGGGAAGAAACAATATTTGTATTTAGGTGTTGTTTGGTTCGGCTTTGTGAGCGGGTAATGTAAATGGGATTGGAATGCAGTGCCAACTATTGCAGTGTAAAGGAAATCGGCAATTGTTTTGTTTCGATCGTGGTGGGTAGTCAACTCTACCTCTATGACCACCCCCGAAGAACTGAGCCGACAGATCACGAGATTCACGAAGTTACCATAGGCGTCTCACTGTCGACGCGGACATCGTCTACCACTGAAAACATATCGCCGTTAAATTCTGAAATAAATCCAGGAAAATACGAGCATCCGTGCCAAGTCGAAATTTACAGGAAATAAGCTGATGCTCAACAATGAAGTTGAGCTGAGCAACGCCTGTTTGTTTGGGCTAGTTTGGCTTATAAGCCATGACTGAAAGTATTGTTGGCCGGTTTGATGTGAGAGAAAAATATTGTTCGTTGACTGATAAGCCATGGCTTATAAGTCAAATACGACCAAACGAACAGACTACGTGTGTCCAGTATCGTGTTTTGGATGGGATGCCCCACCTAGACCTACTAGTAAGACCTCTGGTGCAGATTATGCGACGCGTATGTTGATTGGCTGTGACAGCCTCCCTCATGCTGAAAAGGAGGCATAACATGTGAACATGCTCATGATTTTTTAGAGACGATTGTTCTGTATGACCCGTTCGGTTTACCCTATATCCAACTTGTTCGATTTTTTTTTTAGCTGGAACATTATTTCTCTCACAATATTTCGACCAGAACAGTGTTTTCAGCCAATTTCAACCAAATTTCAGCAAGCCGAATGTGGTCTATGTGGAGGGAAAGTTAAAATGTACCCTTAGGGACACGTGCCTTTACGCACTCAGCCGTTCACACATCTCAATGCTAATCTGTCTTATAATGTGTACACATTTTAATGCGAACCCAATGTGGATGTGCAGGGAGCACATGCCCTTAAGGGCAAAAAAATTGCCTTTGGTATGTGGACTACATTTATTAAGGCAACCTCCGAACTATTGATAGTCCTTATTACTAAACCTAAATCACAGTTGTTCCACAAACTCGTTAAAGTAACATACCGGACATGTGCAAAAGATACAATGCCCTAGCGAGCAAGGCGGGTTGCCTACAGGGATTCCTTTTTTCCACTGAGCTTTTCCGCTATTTCATGGGTAATTAAATATGTTCATATATATCTCTACTTATTTTGCACGATGGAAGGAATTTGCTAATTTGGTTGGCATTATTCTAAATCCCACTTTCATACAAGGTCAATGTTCTAATTTAATTATTGCTTCATTGCTGATGGGTTAATGCATAATTACATATCTTTAGTAACTAAGTGAAGATACAAATTTTGATTTTCTCCATTGCAACACACGAGCATATTTGCTAGTAAAGTATAATGCAACATAAGTATTCTAGTAGAACCAAAATTTCAATAGATATATATGTCCTAACATGGTAGACAAACAAATTTAGATAAATCAAAATATTTATGTAATTGTATTATATTCAATTTTGTTGTCCAGAGGATATATTAGTAGACATATATAACAAGATGTTATTTATTATATTCTTTTAGCATAAATATAGACTATTAAACTCTATATATATTATAAAAAAGTTTGTACCCTTGGCTCCGCCAGTGGCCGGCCCCGAAGTATTCCAGTGCCCTCTTCCAGCACGACGGTGATCATGCCTCACAAGCTAATGAGCTCGCTCTAACAACGTCCGTACTTAGGCTACATGTCCATATTGACGAATAAGGCGTTATTTCCCAACGAATGTTTTAGTTATACAAACCCAAGTTGTTTCTTTATTTCATTCTATCGATTTAATCATTATTTGAAATAGAGCATCATTATCCATCTAGCAAACTAATTATTCCGGAGCTACAAAAATTACAGTGAGCAACTAATACTATCAGTAATTTACTGTAAAAATTTTAGAGTCAACACTATCACCGATTTATCACGAAAATTCCTACAAGTTCTCCTTTTAACAATATTAAGCCTTTTCAAATAATTAGAGCAACCCAAAAAATATACCGAGTCTATGTGAACAAAATACACTACTAGGTAGATCATGATTTTAGGAGACTAACAAAATTAGTTTTACAATTTTTGGACAACTACATAAATTTATATTGATTTTATAAATTTATTCTCGAAACTAATTTTAGTAATCGGACTTAGAAAACACAAGGGACCAGCGGCCACCAAACTGGCCCAGCGGTGGACGCGGCTCAGCGAGGCCCACGGCGGATGAGCTGGTTCAGGCCCGCAGGCGCACAGCGCGCGCACGGCCCAGCGGCGCAAGAGCAGGCCGGTCGGAGGCCTAGGCGCGGTGACCACAGACGGGCCAGCAAACCGGCACGAGTGGCCCAGCAGGCAGGTAGCGGCCTAGGCTACGTGGCGAGCAGGCCGGCCCACACGGCCAAGGGCCAGACAACGGCGATGGCACCAAATTTCACCGAGGCCCTCATACTTTACTTAAATCAACCCGCAGGACATTTGCACTATTCGAGTGAGTCACGTATTTCGTAGTAAGGACCCTGTATAAAATTTCACTTGGATTATTACCCTTCTCCCTCTCCAAAAATAGAGCACCAGCAGCAGAGGAATCGGGCAGCACCACGGTGAGGGCGCGTCGGCGGCGAGGTGGTGGTGCGGGGGTGACGCGGGGCTCAGGCGCGCTCGCACACGCGGTGACTGTGCGACGAAAACGGCCATGGTCTAGCTGAAGGGCGCCCGGAGCAGTGGGCCATGGCACGGCCGTACAGGAAGCGAGGTGCGGCGGCGGCTGTGTAGGAGAGGCTCGGCCGGAGAGAAAGGCACGGCCAAGAGGTGACCCTCTGCGTGGTCCTCCGCTTGGCGGTGCGGCGAGGTGGAGCTACGTGTGGCTCACGGCAAAGTGACCACGGTGAGGCGCGATGGTGGCGCGGAAGGGCAGCGTGGTGGGATGCGGTCTAGCATGAGACCGCGGGCTCACGCACGCACACGAGGAGACGAGAGACGGCGACGTAGGTGGAGGCATGGTGCTACGACCGTCCCAGAAGGGGAGCAGTGGCGGGGCGCTACGGCTCGGTATGGTGGGCGTGCATGACAAGGGGCATGGGCGGCCGGATGTGGCACGACAGCCTGGTGGCGGTGGCTGAGGAGCGGGGTGGGGAAATGATGCTGCTGGCATGGGTAGCGGGGACGTAGCCGTGCTCGGCACGGGCGCACAGGGGGTCATGTGCACGCTCGCGATGGAGGCAAGGCGACGGTGGGTAAGGCGTAGCGCTCGAGAGGCAGCGACCGTGGGGCTTCATGTGCTCACGCACGGTGGCCGAGCAGGCGCATGAGAGGGACAACGCTTGGCCGCCGCAGGCCCAGTGAGGTAGCAACGGGGCACGGGTGCGCCGCGGTTACGAGGCGAGGCGGAGTAGCTCGGCGTCGTTCGGTTGGCCATGGCGGGCGTTTTGGTTGTTGTGGCCTGGGAGAGACAGTGGAGAGGAGAAAAGAAGGGGGCATGGGGAGTAGGCCAAGGCGACTAGGACGCTATCAAATCGGGTGCTTGGCTCGGTAGGAGGCAGTCTAGACAAGCGAGGACAAACTGAGGCAAGCCGCAGCAGGCAGAGACAAGCTGATCTAGGCAAGGCAAGCAAGGTCAGAGAAAGAAGCATCAGATTGAATGGGCAGACCGAAGCTAGGGCGTCTCCTCCACGGTAGTAGAAAAGGAAGGAGCAGGGAAGCAGCACGAGGGAGGTACACTTCGTACACACGCCAGTGCACCGACGCGGAGGCAGGATGGGATGGCGCAGCATGGTAGTCAGCTACTGCGACTGCGCGCGCACAGAACATGAATGGACATGGCAAGGCAGGGGCAGAACCATGTGCTCCAATTAAAAATTTTAGACCAGACCATCAGCTTCACAAGCAAGAGAGGAGCAGTCGGTCAACTTGTATAGTCTTGTGCAGAGACGACAGACAGGGACATGTTACCACTGCACTTAGTGCTACTGTTACACGTAGGAGTACATTTTAAATCAAAAATATGAGAAACTAGTTTCAAAAATTTTTAGTTAGGCCTAAATCGCGGGGCTAAACAAGATCGTAACACCAGAGGTGTTACAACCAACCCCCCTTAAAAAGAATCTCATCCCGAGATTCGAAGCTAGAACCAGAAAAGCGGGAAACACGATTACATTTCATAGCTCAGGGATTACACGACTTCGAATACTAAACCACACGGGGATCTAGGGATATATGGTCAAGAGCAACTTGGTACAACCGAGACTTAATCCAGAAGTTGAGATAAATGAGGGCAATGGAGAAACAACAAGAAGACGATTATCCGAAATCATGGTGTAGGTCCAACAGATCTAGAAATAGGAGACTGAGAAGTCAAACATCGTGAACCCTAAGACCAAACTAACCAACGGGAACTTGAACGTCTTCAAAACTAGATCCTTCTTCTTCTCAGATTACACCATCACCTCAGACTAACGAACTAAGCTTCACAATGGTGACTGGATTACGTAGCTCTGCTCCAAATGCGAGGGAAATGGGGATGAAGAAGGAGGGCAAGGACCAAGGGTATCTTATAGTGGTGAACAGGGGGTGGGGCGCAACACATCGGAAGCAGATGCGGTAGGGATGGGATACACAGACGGTTCATGCGGTGGAGATAAACACGGCCATGGTGTGCTCCCTGCACAAGCAAGCGAATGGGAAATAAAGGAGAGGAGATAAGAGGGTGCGCTCGATGAGGGAGGCATGCGGGCGGTCGTGTCTCCAAAAGAAGAGAGAAGGGAGAGGATGGGGGTCCGATATGGGGGACAAGGCGTGGGAGTCGAGAGTCGACCGGATACCAGAGAAAAAGGAAAAGCGCATAGTGCACAAGGACGGCGAGTGCGGCACGATGCCACGGCCATGTGAAAATGGGGATCTAAGGGCCCAATACAGACATCATTCGCAGGGCACGCAGCGAAATGACCCAGCATGCGTAGCGTGGTCAACTAAACACAAGGCTTAGGACATTACGTTCACTCAGGCTTTTACCCTTACTCTCGACTATCCACGATTAACCTTTTTCCTACTACTATTCTTTTGCCTTCCCTTCCTTGTCCACAATGTGTACCAACCGTTGTATGAACTGAGATTATGACATACACGCTTCCTTCAAAACCACCTCCTCTTGTTTACTTAGAGAGAACACTATTTCATCAACCCGTTGTGGATTTCCCGTTTGAACATCTGAATATTTCCAAGGAAATTATTTGTAGCAAAAGCGGTATGATAGTGTAACTTTGTAAAGGTACTTGGTTAACAACCTCGATACCAGTGCATGTCGAGCAGCATCACCATGTGGCAGCTATTCCACAGGGAGCCCTCGGTTTCGTCGTGGCACCATAAGCTATTAACTAGGCAACTACTACCAACTTACACGCCATGAAGGCGGTGTGGTCATAGACCATAGAATAAGAGGAGTATTGCAAGGGAAGATTTAAACAAGGGTTCCTTTAGCAACAAGGAACAAGGAATTCAAATCCAACGACATATTTGATTTAAAGAGATTCAAGTGTTCTGTTGGGACATCCATAATTAGTCGATACAGTGTCCTATGTCATCCAATTATAGTTGGTCTGTTGGCATCCGAATAGTAACTTCTCTTGTAACCTGCTTAATATCGCCTTTGAAAACCTTAAGCCTGTCTAACAGGACTTAAAGTAGATGGACGCAATAAACACCATGAAATAAACAAAATGCATATTCCAACGATCTTACACGGGTACATCATACAGGCATCTAGTCTCCCCTTCATGGCACATCATTCACCTACAGTCGGACATCTCAATAGCTACGAACGACAACAACGGCAAGAGTACAATACCGGAGGACAATGATGAACAGTACTACTACTATGGGTACAGCATCCTAAGGCAACTAATCTACATCTAGACCATGCATCTTCCTTCCTAGGCTCAGCGGATTTCTTCTACCGCCCTGGTTACGGATCTACCTCTTCTCGTGGCAATGGCTGAGTGAGAGGAACCAAAGGCTCGACTTCTAACACTTTCGAGGGTGGAGGTGCTGACGGCACTACAACACCGGTTCTCCTTTTTGGGTGGATAGGGATCCCTTCCAAGATCGGGGCATCCTGCCTTTCAGCAGCTAGATTCCTTCGCTTGGCCCTGGTGACATGCTGATCTTTAGCCTCTTTTAGAGCTTCTACATGGCAGTCTCTTGGCTCTCAGTAGTTGCAGAACTGGCATGCGCTTCAGCGAGCTGCACCTAGAGCATCTGGGTGAAGATCTCGGCTTCCTCGGCTCGACGGAGGCAGATCCTCAATTCTAAGGCTTGCCGATCATACTGCTCATCTAGAGCAAGCTGGTACGTGGTCAAGTGCACCACGGTTGGACTATCCTCTTGCGCATCCGGCCCTTGCAAAGCCTCCATGCGAGCCCTCCATGCCCATCGATTCTTGTCCAAAGGTGGAAAAAACCTCATGGGGATACGGGCAATGGGCTCCTCATAGATCTAGCAAAGGTACCGCAAGGCTTTGCGGGCCACAACCTGGTAGGTGTCGATGAAGTTAAACCCGGTTGCGGTCACACTCTAGGCTTTAGTGAAGTCGGGGAACTCTTCACTCTTCCCGATGTAAATGGTAACCTCACACCGCTTAGTGCCATGCTCCTCATACTCATGGCCCTCATACTCAGGATGATCTTTGACTCTGAGCTTTTGCAGGGTGGCATGCAGGATTCTGGGAAAACCTTCAATGTTCAGGCAGTAACTACTAACCCAGGCTCCTACCATTTCTAGTGGTGGTTGTGAGGAAGGCTGAGCAAAAAACTGGCTCAAAGGAAAAGGTAAGTGAGCTAAAGTGCACCGAGTGGTGGAACCAATGATTAAGCCGGGCTCTACTTATAAAGGCAGAGCGTTCTGACGTGGTCTACCGGGGTTTCTGCGCGGGGTCACTACGAATGAATCAACCAAATTTTTCACGTGTTCGAGGCGAGCGAGGTCCGAGGCCATTATTGACTGGTACGACTGTAGGGCAGGTGTCTGACAAGAGCGTAGAAAAGAGTACGAGGAGACATGGGTCACGATAGGCAAGAACCACAGACAAACGCGGAGCACGAAGCCACAGTGCAAACCTAACTATGGAACATGAACGAGTCAGTCGTGCACAATACGACACGTGTGACACCTATGGATGGCGTATCTGCAAATAATACGACCACTACAATGCACAAACAAGATATGCATGAATGCACGTCTTATACGTCCTTTCACTGCTGCCAACATATAGGGCAACCGTTCTCAAATTTTTGGCACATCATTCTTTCCTTGTAACTAGTCGATACTATCGGACTATGCTCGAGTTAGTGAACCTGCAGAAAAATTGATTAAACCTACCTAAGTTAGTAGAGTGCCATCTATCCTGGATACATAACCATAGTAATAGGGCTACTTATATAACTTCACAGTTGAACGCCCTAACTTTTTGCAACAATAGGTTGTCAAATTTTAGTTTAGATAAGGTTTTCGAAGCTTTATTTCCTCATTTATGCTCTGATACCACCTGTGGCAGAACCGCCTAATCTAATGCCTCCTAGGAGTGCTTGTCTTCCATTAGACACTAAGTACTCAAGGGTGTACACCAAATTACGCAGTTCTATCGGGCACACCCCAGGGGAGAACCCAAAAATCCATATTTTCTATCAGGATCACAAATGAGAGAATAAAGCTTATATCATTCTTAACCATTTCTTACATCACTTTTAATACAATATCAGAGTATAATATTTATTATTATAACAGTGGAATGTAAACAAATTATTAGAGTTATGAACAATTTAATTGAACAACGGAATATAAATATGTGATCAGAATTATAGCAAAAATGAATATCTAATCATGACATGATGAAGTATTGATATATAAACTACGACAACATATTATGAAACTTTCATTTATAAAAGTATTTGGTGAGAGTTATAAATAACAACTACGATCGCAACATAAAGGAATCCTCGCTGAGCCCACCAGGAGGTATCCACACACAAGGGTCGGCTCTAGCATCCACCAGTCACCTACAATAGGGGGAATAAAACCCTTAGTACTCAATTGTACTCGGCAAGAATTACCCGATAGGAGGAAACAAAAGACACCAAGGATATGCAAGGCTATCTAACTTATGGGTTTATTACATTTGCAGGAATCATTACTAAGCGTGCGTTCTTATATTCGATTTTTATTAATAGCCACATTGGTTCATTAACTAGCCATTCTATGTAAGCACCTATGCTACTATCAAGCAGGTGGTAAGCAATCATATTTCTTTTTTCATCTTCCATCTTTCATCTTCAGTTCTTACTACGGTGCTAGGCACGAAACAAGCCGTACCAGATTGCCCGGTGATTCGTGAATCAATGCCCCGAGCTAGGTACCCCAAAAACACACGCCCCGCTTGTACCCAAGGCACAAGTAGGACCAACCCATCATCCCTCCTGTCCTGGGGTCCTAGGTCCCCATCCAAACTAGGACTCCAAGCCCCTGCCCCTGAGTTCCAGACTTAGTGCGGTGCAAGCACCTCCTCCACAAAAAAAACCCTAACAGTCAGTCCGGAAGGAGCCAGAACCCACAACAAGAGAGCAACAAGTCTTCCAAGCGCCCATACCCAAGTATGTGCTTGGGATAATAAGTCTATGACTTGCCTCGATGGCTTATGCAACGACCGGTCCTTAACCGACATAGACAGGGAAAGCAGTGTAACTAAGCTTTGCCTCGCGTCCACGGCGACACAACCTTTTACACCCACCAATGCCCAAACCATATCCCTGCCCGGTCACTATTTTCCTTTCCACCATTTATATTTTCCAAGTGATAATAAAAGCAGTAATATATTTTCTATCTCTCGCGAGTGACAGGCAATCACTTGACTTCTACCGGAGTCCTATAGGATAGCATTCTACATGATCCTGTCATACTAGTAAGACTCATAGGATAAAGATATAAATGCAAGTGAGTTTCATTCAACTCCTTAAAACTTCATGCACAAATATAATTTAAACTACAGAAAAGTATGGGTTATGCACCGGGGCTTGACTGGGTAAGATATATATTAAAAAGTTAGTATCCGCATCGTCAGATCATCCACCATCATCTGAATAGAAAGCTCATTGCATCATCTCTTGGAGAGAATACCATTACACCTTCTTTGGATTCCCAATCATCCTTTAATTGATCTGTTGCTCCAACATCGTACATATATGATATGCATTGATGCAAATGCATAGATGTAAATAATCAACGATAGCTGAAATGCTTAGAAACCCGATCACGCCTCACAAGCTAACGAGCTCGCTCTAACGACGTCCGTACTTAGGCTACATGTCCATGTTGGCGAATAAGGCATTATTTCCCAACGAATGTTTTAGTTATACAAATCCAAATTGTTTCTTTATTCCATTCTATCGATTTAATCATTATTTGAAATAGAGCATCATTATCCATCTAGCGAACTAATTATTCGGAGCTACATAAAATTATAGTGAGTAGCTAATACTATCAGTAATTTACTGTAAAATTTTTAGAGTCAACACTATCACCGATTTATCATGGAAATTCCTACAAGTTCTCCTTTTAATAATATTAAGCCTTTTAAAATAATTAGAGCAACCCTAAAAACATACCGAGTCTATGTGAACAAAATACACTACTAGGTAGATCATGATTTTAGGAGACTAACAAAATTGGTTTCACAATTCTTGGACAACTATATAAATTTATATTGATTTTATAAATTTATTCCCGAAACTAATTTTAGTAATCGCCTTAAAAAACACAAGGGACCAACGGCCACCAAACGGCCCAGCGGTGGACGCGGCCAGCGAGGCCCACGACGGACGAGCTGGTTCGGCCCGCAGGCACACAGCGCATGCGTGGCCCAGTGGCGCAAGATCAGGCCGGCCGGAGGCCCAGGCGAGACGCACGTGGCCCAGGCACGGCGACCACAGACGGGCTTGTAAACTGGCGTGAGTGGCCCAGCAGGCAGGCACTGGCCTAGGCGTGGCGCGGCAAGCAGGCCGACCCACACGGCTAGGGCCAGACAATGGCGACAGCGCCAAATTTCACCGAGGCCCTCTTACTTTACTTAAATCAACCCGCATGACATTTGCACTATTCTGGTGAGTAACGTATTTCGTAGTAAGGGCCCTGTATAAAATTTCACTTGGATTCTTACCCTTCTCCCTCTCCAAAAATAGAGCACCGACACAGAGGAACTGGGCGGCACAGCGGTGAGGGCGCACCGGCGGCGAGGTGGTGGTGCGGGGGTGACGCGGGGCTCAGGCGTGCTCGCACACACGGTTACTGTGCGATGGAAATGGCCGCGGTCCGGCTAAAGGGCTCTCGGAGCAGCAGGCCACGACGCGGCCGCACGGGAGGCACGGCGCTGCGGTGGCTATGCAGGAGAGGCTCAGCCGGAGAGAAAGGCTTGGCCAAGAGGTGACCCTCGACGTGGTCCTCCGCGTGGCGGTGCGGCGAGGCAGAGCTGCACATGGCTCACGGCAAGCGGCCACGGTGATGCGCGATGGTGGCGCGGAAGGGCAGCGTAGTGGGCTGAGGTCCACAGGCTCGCGCGTGCACGTGAGGAGACAGGAGACGGCGATGCAGGTGGAGGCAAGGTGTTGCGGCCATCCCGAAAGGGGAGCGGCGGCGGGGTGCTAGTGGCTCGGTACAGCGGGCGTGCATGACAAGGGGCGCGTGCGGTCAGATGCGACATGGCAGCCCAGTGACGGTGGCCGAGGAGCAGGGAGGGGAAACGGCGCTGCTGGCATGGGCAGCGGGGATGTGACCGCGCTCAGCACGGGCGCACAGGGGGTCATGCGGCACGCTCGCGATGGAGGTAGGGCGACGGTGGGTAAAGCACAACGCTTGAGAGGCAACTGACCGTGGGGCTTCATGCGCTTGTGCACTGGTAGCCGAGCAGGCGCATGAGAGGGATGGCTCATGGGAGCCACAGGCCTAGTGCGGCAGGCAATGTGGCACAGGTGCGCCATGGTTGCGAGGCGAGGCAGAGTAGCTTGACATTGTTTGATTGGCCATGGCGGGTGCTTCGGTTGCTGTGGCCTGGGAGAGACAATGGAGAGGATAAAGGAAGGGGGCACTGGGAGTAGGCCAAGGCGACTGGGACGCTGTCAAATTGGGTGCTTGGCTCGGTAGAGAGGTAGTCCAGACAAGCTGAGGACATACTGAGACAAGCCTACAGCAGGCAGAGACAAGCTGGGCTAGGCAAGGCAAGCAAGGTCAGAGCCAGCAGCAGTAGACTGAACGGGCAGACCAAAGCTGGGGCGTCTCCTCCATGGTAGTAGAAAAGGAAGGAGCGAGAAGCAGCACGAGGGAGGTACACGTCGTACACACGCCAGAGCACCAACACGGAGGCAGGATGGGATGGCCCAGCGTGGCCATCAGCTGCGCGACTGTGCGCGCACAGAATGTGAAAGGACATGGCAAGGCAGGGGCAGAACCACATGCTCCAATTAAAAATTTTGGACCACACCATCAGCTTCGCAAGCAAGAGAGGAGCAGTGTTTACACCAAAATTTGGATAGAAAAGTGCGGGAACTCGAAACTTCCAAAATCATGCCAATCAAAGAATTGATTGCATAAGGATCGATATTAGCTAATTCGGATACGACTCTGGAGTCGGATCTCTTTGGATGATGTCAGAAGATAGCGATGATGAGCTGCAGTTGGCGCCAGAAAACTACATATCGGACTCTACAAAAAAGGAAAGATTAGGGTCCAAGTTATCTTAAATTAGAAATGTTTTCTTCTATGCCGAAGATTGTAATGAGTCGTTCTCGAGTAGGATTCATGTTTAGGCTCCGGGTATAAATATCAAACCCTGGCTATTGTAAAGGACACACAATCAATCAAATACAAGTTACTTACTATTTTTGGCTTCGGCCACCCCTTAGGAGTAGGTGTAGAGTAGATCTCGGTGAGTTCTTCAACAAGTACGGCTGCATCGATCTGGTCGACCTCCACTGCTTGTCTGTAAGTACCATCATGGCTTATTCTTCTGTTCATATGGCTACATCGATCCAGTCGACCTCCACTGCGACTCTGGTATAAGTTAGTTATCGACTCTTGTCTAGTTCAAGTACGGCTGCATCAATCCGATCAACCTCTACTGCTCGAACTAGATTAAGGTCAAGTTATCGGCTCTATCTAAGGGTGGTGTTCCTTCGGATAGATTCATTAAGTTACCTGATATTGCTTATTGCTTCCATTATTTATTTAATTACAAAAATATCACTTCATCCGATTGGGATTGATCTAGATCAACCTTATATCTTTTTTAACCCATCGTTTGTTAATCTGAATTTGATCTAATCTGTACTTTAAATGATGAGTTATGTTTTATCGACTACTTTATATCAATCTTGATCGTGCATAGTGTGCGGTTATGGTATGTTTGATCTTGAGTAGATCTATTGGCTAGTGAAAACCATTACATGACCCGTTATCATGGCCTATGAGATTCTACCTCACACCCCACTGTTAGCACCGTGGAGTGGGGATCGTTATTTGGTAGATCTGTTCCTAATAGGGCATGACCTTAACTGTGCGCTATGCCTGAATCGGTTGTTTTAGCCGATATCGAGTGCTTTCATGAATAGTTCACATCACGAGACCGTTGAAGTAAAGATAGGTTAAAAGATGTGTTAGCCCCATGATCTTATTATTGTATTACAGCCTGCATGATTCTGTCTCATGTCCCACTGATATTAGTAATAAGTTAGGGTCACCGAATCTATTATTGTTTCTATGGCCTGCATGATTCTGCCTCATGCCCCACTAGTCATAGCGATAGATGAGATCTAATATGTTCATTAGATTTATCTTTATTAAATGGTTAAATGACGATGAGCTATTTCATTTATACAAAAGGGATTCGGTTATTTACAGTCATTGGCTTAGCATAAACTAATCATTGTTGACATCATCTTGCCATTGACTAATGTTTGTCTAAATAATGAGATCTATCCTGAGCGATAACCGATTTACCTTCCATGAGCTTTAATTGATTTATCTTTATGAGTTTGCTGGAATCGACTATTTAGTCAATTTCCTTCCATACCGGCTCTCAGAGCCACACATTCGGGACTGTCTGGTAACACCGGCATGTTTCGCCTTAAATTACTGATTAGCTTTCTCTCCTTATTAATAGTAGGGTCAAATTGACAGGCACATCTCAGGAGGAGTGCACAGGATCGACCATCCTTGCGCTGAAGCTAGGTAGATCTCTAGCTCCATTGAGCGGACCCTTCTGGCTTGCTCGTGTGCCCTCGGCACGGGACAAAATTTCATGCCGACACACATTTTTGGCACTCCCGGTGGGACCCCACAATCGTCATGGCGGTTCACAACAACAATGACATCCTTATGGTACATTATGAAGATCTACCTAATGGAGATAAAGATGTCATCGGCAAAGCTATAGAAGAATTTTAGAACTAGTGTTTGTTGTCCTACACCAAAACACATGACAACACAAATTTTCAAAAATATCTACTACCAATAGTTCTATTGCACGGGCAGACAGATACAGTTAAAGCTAAGGACAGGCATTTCTTTACGAAAATTGTAGACAAATCTATTCATGATGTCATATCAAGCCGTAATGAAGCTTTCTTGGACACATTTCACAATGCCATAAAAGAATTGTTCCATGGGTTTCTAGTTGGTCAGGTTGGGCTGGCTTATTACAACATTCCACATCCATCGACCCAAGCGACTAATCAAGTTGGTACCAACCATCAAGAAGCAGCACCAGCTGGTAATGATGATGTCCAGGCAATTCAGAGTTCATATAAACAAGCTCAAGGTACTACTATGAATCAGACATAGTATAATCCTAGATTGTTAGTGCAGCATGTGCAATAGCCGGTGGAGCAAGGTTAGAACCAGGTGATTAATTTTGGCACATCAGGCCACATACCGTCGTCGGCTCAAAAAATAGCACCATCAGTTCAAAGGATCCATAGAGATATAGATCCTCATGTATATAATCAGAGACTTCAAGCAGCAAACTAGCAAAGGCCCCAACAGATAGAGATTCCACAAGGGTATCATTATGGCATAGATTATAACACCCTTCACATGCTTTCAAATCTAGGGTATCAGGGCACACGGGATTTCAATCCACAGATGGGTCAGCAGGTGTCGAGAAATCCAAATTCACATGCTGATGAGTTGTTGCTGAAGGTGACTGAGATGATGAAGAATCAGTTCGGTCTGAAGCCAAAAGGGCTAACCTTTTCGTACAAAAGCCCATATCCAGAATGATATAATTTAGTCGCTCTTCCTACAAATTATAGGCTTCCAGAGTTTGCTAAGTTCACTGGCCAAGACAGTACAAGCATAATAGAACATGTCAATCGGTATCTTACATAATTGGGTGAGGCATCAGTTGAGGAGGCCCATCGAGTTCGTTTCTTCTCCTTGTCCCTATCAGGGCCGGCCTTCACTTGGTTTTCATCACTGCCGGTCAACTCCATTGCCAATTGGGATGATGTGGAAAAGAAATTTCATACATATTTTTATACTGGGACTAGAGAAAAGAAGATTACTGATCTGACAACTATAAGGCAAAGAGTAATGAATCGGGCACTGAGTTTTTTTAGAGGTTCCGAGAGACTAGGAACTTATGCTTCTCATTAAACTTGGCTGATGATCAGCTAGCTGCTTTAGCCGTTCAAGGAATGCTGCCAGTGTGGAAAGGAAACTGCTAGGACAAGATTTTGACAACTTGGATCAATTGGCTCAACGAATGGTAGCGCTCAATAGCCAATTTCAGAGTATACGCAGAGATACCCGATTCCAGAAGAGTACCACAGTGGCCGAAGCTTATAATCCATACTCAGTCAATGACGGCTGTGAAGATGAAGAGGAAGAGGTTGCTACGGCTGAATGGAATTGGGGCAAAAGGACAGTAATGGTGCCAAATCTTTGGGGAGAGGAGTCGAGGAGAGCTATGACTTTGATGTCACCAAATCAGACAAGCTTTTCGATTTCTTGCTTGAGAAGGGACAGATCAAGTTGCCTGATAATCATGTTATGTTGCCCCCTGACCAGTTGAAGAATAAGAAGTTCTACAAATTCCATAACGCTACTTCTCATTCCACTAATGAATGCAGAATTTTCTAGCAGCATATACAGAGGGCTATTCAGTAAGGAAGGCTCAAATTTGATACACCTTGAAAAATGAAAGTTGATGAAAATCATTTCCTAGGAGATCAAAACATGGTCAATGCTAGGTTGTTCAAAGGAAAGACTAAGGTCCTAACATCAACCAAATCAAGAGAAGCTGGAGTAGTCGATCCTGAGAGGCAAATATCGGTCGACGAATACAAAGAAATTAGGAGACATCACGATAAGCAAAAGAGCCGATATGAGCAGGGAGAAGCGTCAAAAGAATGGGGCAACAAAGCCGCGAGTTACATCTTGAATTCTATTGAATAAATGACAGCGATAGAGGGAAAAAGATTATCAGCGTTGGTTGAAAAAGCAAGAATACCAGCGTCAATAGGAAAAAAAATTAGGTACAAAAGAAAGGAAACTGAATTGCATTGGAATTGTCCTTTCTTCAGACGTTGCTGGAATGAAGGTTTGAAGTTGCCTACCAAGAGTAACTGTCCAGAGTGCAGAGATCAATATTGGGAGTTTAGGCAATCCCAAGCCAACTATCGGTCTATCCATACTCAAGATGCATATCACCATAATAACATGGATCGTCGCTTAAAAATAAGTGTTCATAATCGGCTTGGAAAAAGAGTTGTTGATCAGAACTGAGCTGATTACGAAGAAGGCAACGAGAGAGAATATGTTTGGCAGGAAGGCCAATGGTGTCCAGGAGGTTTAACAAGAAGCTAGAAGAGAATGGTGCAATGCCTAAGAAATAAAGAGTTGGAATAGGCTCAGGCATCTAGTAAACCTCAAGTATGGCGTGCTAAGCAAACAGCCGATAGAAAGCAACCATCGGCTAATATTCAAATGGCTTTTCTGTTGCCATCAGAGTTCAGAGCTCCGGTAGATCAAGAAGTTTATTCGGATTTCGATGAATCAGAGTATGAGGAGATGGTTGCCAAGTTAATGGTTATACAACAAGCAATATTTGATAAACCAGTCAAGCATCGACACCTAAAGGCTTTATATGTAAAAGGTTTGGTTGATGGGAAGCTGATGAACAAGATGGTGGATGGAGGTGCTTCTATAAATCTCATGCTTTACACCACTTTTCATAAGCTTGGCAAGGGACCAGGAGATCTGATTGAGACCGACATGATGCTTAAAGACTTTGAGGGTAATGCGTCTAAGACTCGAGGGGCAATGAATGTTGAACTAACAATCGGGAGTAAGACTCTGCTCACCACATTCTTCGTCATCGATGGAAAAGGGTCGTACAGTTTGCTCCTTGGTCATGATTGGACTCATGCGAACTGTTGTCTACCATCGACCATGCATCAGTGTTTGATTCAATGGCATGGAGATGATGTTGAGATGGTTTGCGCTGATGAATCTATGAGCATCACAATAGCCGATCCAGTCTTTTGGGAACTAGGAGATTTTGAATGCTTTTCTGGCAAGTTATGGGAAGGAGGCTTCATTAAAATCAGTAATGAAAGCCAATAGCCGATGCAAGCGATCGGCTCTGAGAGTTTATTTTAGTAAATAGTCATGGCTCCATGTCGGCCATCGGATTAAAGAAGAATAAGCACTGGTCCTAGAGATGGGCTTAGGCCGACGTATGTGAACACTAAATGGAATCCTAAGTGCGAGTAAGAATTGATAGATTTCTTAAATGAAGTTTTGTTGCACTTGATGAGGTGCTTGCTCTAAATCGATCGATCGTTTAACCTTTGGTTTGAAGAGTTCTGGTGCAACCTATCAATGGTGATCGATAAAACATATTTGAAGGAATATTATACTAAGCATTTGATCGACACTTGATAGGCCGATTCGTTTAGTCGTCGGCTCTAATAGTCGGTACCAAAAAGGTATCGCCTCTAGTTCAAAAATGAAGAAACTTCAAAGACATAAAAGCCGATACGATATGTATCGCCTCCAGAGCAAAGAATAAAAACTAAAACATTCATGACACATACAAGGGCATTGCACTGAGACACATTCATGAAAGAACATGAGTTTTTGTTCATCGGTTTACCCTAAGTATAAACTAATCAAAGACCTTGTTCACTACATCCTGAGCGGATGTAATGTCCACAATGGCCTCCACGGCAACGACGAATTCTTCGAGCAGGTCCTCATGTTCCTTAGGGCCATCGCCCATTGAAAAGCTAGTCTCCATGGCATGGAGCTCATACTCGGTCTAGACTTATGCCGCGGTTAGCGCCACTAACGCGCCATGACGAATGTCATGGAGGGCGATCTCCTGAACATGGGCTGGTATATCTTGAAGGCGAGCATTGATGAGGGAACCCCGAGCGTTGACAGCATCCGTGGCCGTGTTCACTGCCAGTTGGAGAGACTCCGATTGCACCATCAGGACTGGTGATCACAGAAAACTATCAAGATCCACCGCGGCGTTAGACTCAGCCAACCGCGCTCAAATGACACTGGCCTCCTCCTTAGCCGTATTAAGGGCCGCTTGGAAGACCCCTAGATGGATCTCAAGCTAACCATTTTTCCGAATCACCTTGGAATAGCAGTCCTTGGCCGCCCTCCATTCTCAGAAGAAGTGCCGAGCATCGTTGCCATTATATGAGTTAGAAGAATCCGACGACAAAGCCGGCGCGGAAGATGCAGCGTCAGTGGGCTTGCCAGCCCTAGGGAGGGGACAAAGTCTATCATTTAAGACAAACCTATAGGCGAGTCAGAATAGTTCATCATCACAAGCAGAAGATGTTGATCTCACCTCATGCGTCGGAGGCGCTGGTGAAAGGTCCTTGTGTGGTTTTGGTAATAGAGTGACAACCCTAGGTGGACTAATTGTGTTTATGTGAGATACACAGGTGATTAGTCCACAAGTACATGTGTGTGAGCAACATATGCCGTGAAGGTGAAAATGGTTTGGAGATGTTATAAAGCTCACACATGTAATGATGAAGGAGCTTATTGCACATGAGACATGACATTGAGTCATGTGATCAAGGTGGAGAAGATCAAGGCAAGACTTGGCTTGATGGACCGGTTGCAATCGTGAAGGGCAAGTCAGAGGCTTTGGAGCGATGGACCGCGTGGCGGTGAAGCTTGAGCAAGACTTGGCGCCGATGGACGAAGACAATGGTGAAAAGCAAGTGAAGTCAAGATCGATGAACCAATATGATCACATGATGATATGAAGTGGATCATATCATTGTTGGTCAGGTTGGTGCATGTGTTGTATCGACATTGGAGGAGATGGAATGAAATGCGCAAGGCAAAGGTATAACCTAGGGCATTTCATTTCACCGGTCATAGGTGTGTAGAGAAGTTGATGACCAGGTTTAGCATAGATGGCCGTACTATCAAGAGGGGCAAACTTGTTTGCATATCGGTCATCTAGTGCCACTCGAGTGATCTAACTTTGCATCATTGCTAGGATCGAGTGGCGTGGCAAGTTGAGTGGCTAATCCTTTGGAAAATGTTTATGAAAAGCTAACACACATACACATGGTGGTGTACACTTGGTGGTGTTGGCACATTTGCAAAGGAGAAGAAGTTAGAGTTGTCATGAATCAACTTAGAGAAGAGAAAAATGTTTTCAGTGTATTCCAAACTATAGGATGGTACTTGGATTGGAATACTTCTTTGATCCATTGTGATTTGGATCAAGTATGCATGTGGGATATGTAGCCCTTTGAGTAAGCTTTCTAAAATGTCTAAGATCATCGAAATCAGGAGTTCGGAGCTAAGAGTTATAGCCGTTTTAGCGCTGAAAGGTCTGTGACCGGACGCTGGCGTGAAAAACGATCAGACTGCTCAGGGTCTGCGTCCTAGTCAGCACCTGCAAGTCTGGTCATAGCGTCCGGTCAGTGTTTTTAGCGTGTCCAGAAGCGACCGAACACTGGGAGAGTCCAGTCAAGTGATGACCGGACAGCAGTCCAGTCGCTGAAAAACTGGCTCCGGAACCTCTCTGTAAGTGACCGAACGCTAGGGTCCAAGCGTCCGGTCAGTTATGACTTGCGCTGTCTGGTCAGTACGCGCTTTGACCAGTGAAGAGGTAACGGCTATTTTAGCCCTTGGGGCTATAAAAGAAGTGTGTGGCCGGCCTTGGGCTGGTAGCTGAGCACCCTTATGTCTATGTGGCTTATGTAGGAGTTCTTGGATGCCCTCTAACTCACTTGTGCTTGCAAGAGTGCGAATCGATTGCGAGTGAGTGTGATTCTAGTGCATTGCATTATGAGATTACATCGAGTGGCACTAGGTGATCGAGTTGCAAGCCGGTGGTGCTTGTTACTCTTGGAGGTTGCCACCTCCTAGACGGCTTGGTGGTGGTCTCCGTCAAAGCCCGCAAGAAGCTTGTGCGGTGCTCCGGAGAAGAGCTTCGTGAGGGGCATTGTGCTCACCCCGTGGAGCTGCGAAGAGCAACTCTAGTAAAGTGTGTAATTGAGCTACCCTCACTTTTGGGATAGGTTCTTGCGGTGCCCAACGTGCAAGCTTAGTGGGTGATGCCAATTAGCCGCCGAACCACCAAGTGAGCGGTCGACACAACGGGGACTAGCGTGTTGGCAAGCACGTGAACCTCAGGAGAAAAATCACCGTGTCAACTTTATTCTTCCCGTTGGTTTGCATCCGTGTTACACAAGATTGTGATTACTTTTATATACATTGTGCTTGTGTAGTTGCTCTTGTAATTAGTTAGCTTGTGTAGCTCACTAATTACCTTCTTGCTTGTGTAGCATAGAAGTAGCTCCCTTGCGTGGCTAATTTGGTTTGTGTAACCTTGTTAGTCACATTGCTTAGTTTGTATAGCTAAGTATTTGTGCTCTCTAATTTGGCATTGGTTGCCTTGTTATTGAGCATTGCTAGTGAGCTTAGGTGGCTTTGTGCTTTTGCTTACTAGCATGTGTAGGAGCTCCCTTGTTGCTTAAAGTACTAGTGGTATAGGTTTGTGTGACCTTGCTTCTAGAATTGGTTAGGTGAGCTCTAGCTAGCCCAGCACCTTTGTTGCTTAATTAATATCTTTGGAAGGTGCTAGAGAACATAAATAGAGGGGTGTAGTCTTGGCTAGACCGATAGTTTTAATTCCGCACTTGTTTCGGTTAGCTGACACAATTAATTTTAGAAAGGACTATTCACCCCCCTCTAGGCCGCCATCTCGACCCTTCAAGTGGTATCGGAGCTAGGTCTCTCATTTGTGGTCTTCACCGACCCGAAAGGATGGCGTCTAGTAGGCTAGATGTTGAGTGTGACTCAGACATTTTCGATGGCATAAACTTTGCACAATGGAAAAATCACATGCTTGATCATTTTCGTGCAAAGGGACCTAAGTTTTGGTGGATTGTCACTAGTGGTCTCACTCATGTATTGGACCATAGAAATCTCACCAATGCTCAAAGAGTTCTCTATAAACTTGATGCACATGCTTATTGTTTTCTAATGGATGCATTGAGTTTTGATTTGATGAAACAAGTAAACTACACAGGAACCGCTCGTGAGATATGGGAGTCCATCAAGTGCACCTTCGGTGATTCCTCCACATGGGATGATGGCAAGTTCAAGAAGGATGAGCCCAATAAGGAGGCGCATGAGGATGTTGAGCATGACCACAACTCCGTGATTGTGAAAGATTGCTCCACCTCATGGTCAAGTGATGATGATGATCAATCCACTACAAGTTCACTTGGCAAGATTGATGATGCCACAAGTGTTGCAAATGATGATGCTACCCCGTGCAGACTTGATGGTTATGATGATGGATCATGCCCAGATGACATTGCTACTACAAGCTCTCCTACTTCACCACATTGCTTCATGTCACAAGGTGACACCAAGGTATCAAATGATAATGTGGTTGATCATGTTGATTCATATGATGAGCTTGTTAGTAGACTTGCTAGCATGACCATGTCTTTAGAAAATGAGAAAGCTAAAACAATGAAATTAGAAAATGAAAACTCATTTCTAAAGAACTCTTGTGAAGAACATAAGAAATTACTTGATGCTTTTAAATCTTCACATGATGAGCTAAAATTGAATCATGAGACAATACTTGCATCTCATGATGAATTATTAGAACAACATGCTTCTCCCATTAAAGTGTTTACAAAGAAACTCAAAAATAATGAGAGCTCATCACATGGATCAAATGATAAATTGCAAAATATTGCTAACCCTTGTGATGTAGGCAAGAAGCATGTATCTACCTCTTGTGATGATTTATTAGATATGCCATGCTCTTCACATATAGATGCTTGTTCTACTTCTATGTCTTGTGAGACTAACATTTTAAAGGAGAGCATTGAGCTCAAAAGTGAAGTGAAGAAATTGAGCAACAAGTTAGAGAGGTGCTACAACTCAAAAGTCACCTTTGAGCACATGCTGAAGACTCAAAGAAACTATGGTGACAAGTGTGGCCTTGGCTTTAAAAAGAAGATGACAAAGAGCGAAATAAAGAGAGAAAGAAAGATGAAGAAGATACAACAAAGAAAGCTTTCTCATACCATGTGCTACCGGTGTCATGAAGCGGGACACCTTGCAAATGGTTGCCCTAACATTGAGAAGCTCAAGAAGATAAAAGAAGAAGAGAGGCTCAAGCATGTGAAGTGCTTCAAGTGCCACACTTGGGGTCACCTTACCTCAATGTGCCCAACCAAGCAATTGGTGAAGCAACTAGAAGAGCCTCAACCAAAGCCACAAGTTGAGCAAGAGAAGACACCCCAAGACCACATCAAGATCAACCATGAAGATGGTGGTGATTTGGTGATAAAGAAATAGAAAATAAGAAGGGGTGGAAAGGCAAGGCATCCAATGCAAACTTAAGATACCAAGATGATGAGCAAGAATGAAGATGAGAAGAAAGATTATGCTCACATCAAGTGCTTCAAGTGTGGAAGTACAGGACACTTTACCTTTAAGTGTCCTACCAAGCTTGAAAAGAAGGCTCAAGCAATCCATGAGAGGCAAGGCAATGAGAAGCACCACATGAGCAAGGAAGAGAAGGCTCAATCAAAGAGAAAGTGCTACTCATGCCGGAAAAGGGGACACATGGCACATTTATGTCCCATAGGTAACACCCCTAAGCCTATTTCAATTAATAATGATTCTATGCTTAGGAAGGATGATAATGGTACCTTTATGGTTGCTATTACAAAACATCCTGCTACTCATACTAAGACTATACCTAAGTATGTTGCTCCTAACTTGAGAGGACCCAAACTAGTTTGGGTACTATCAAAAAGTGGATGATTATTTGTAGGTACCATCGGCACTTGGAGACTTGATTTAATTGATTTCATATTGATCATCTTATGTTGAGTCAAGTTATGAAGCTTAGTGCACATCCAAACCCAATGCCAAGTGAAAATTGAGTGAAGTCCAAGTGCTATCAACATACAAGTGCTATAATTTAAGTTGTTGGTGATTCATTGGATATATTTGATGACTTGCAAATAATTGAGTTGAAGCTTGCTAGTTTGATGATCATGAGCTAGCCAAGGTATATCTCTTGTTGATCATTTCATTTGGGTGCATATGAGTTGATTGAATTGGATAAATATCCAATGTTGCTTACTATGAGATGATTGAATGGATAATTGATTAGTAGTCAAGTTTGGATTGATTTGTGTTGGATAAGTTCATAAGATGATATTTAGTAAGTGGATTGAATGGATTTATGTGTTGTAAAAGTTTTCAAATGAGTTAGTTTCAAGTTTGATTCATATTTGATGAAGTATAGCTCAATTGTTGAAATCTGTCCTATATTGTAAAATCTGAGCTAGCTGTGATCTTAGCCATGTTTGAGTGATAAAAACTTATTAGATTGGCATAAAATTGGTGCACATGCTCTAGACTTATGGTACAAGATGTTGTACAAATTTCATGAGAATTGGATAAGAGATGCTTCAGTTTTGGAGTGAATCTTGTCAGCTATAGTGCAGCAGTTTTCAGCATGTAGCATTGTTGGAAGAATTGAAATCTGGTAGCAATCTAGAAATCAAATGAATCTCAAATTTTTATAGCTGCTAGATAACTTAGTTAACCACCTCTCCACCAAATTTCGTGGCATCTAGATTTGTATTTTGGGAGATATGCATTTTTCTTTGAAGAGTACAAAATCTGCTAGAAAAGTGACAAATGTTGGATTGATCTAGAGTCACTTTGATTGAAAGGTACTCAAGTTGGAAGCATGTTTATAAATAATTGAGGACACCTAAGTTTGGTATTAAGATGATCTTTAAGCATGACAAGCAAAGAGTATAAGACCATTTGATTATGGAGTGGACTTTGCACACATTTGGTACTCAAATTATAAGATCAAGATCAAACTCAAGATGATGATGAAGTTTAAATTCTAGTGACTATTGAAAATCATTTGGTAGAAAGGAAATGACTTAAATAAGTAGAAAGAAAAGGACTTAAAGAAGGAATCAAGGTTACTCATCAAGTTAAGTCCATCACTTGGATCAATCAATCAAGTTATTTCAAGTGAGTGTCAAGAATGGTTCTTAGGAGAGATGTCACTTCTCCCTATTGTAGGGGCTTGCCGCCTATGAGTAGATAAATCAAGTGTGGTACTTGGAAGGCTAACATGGAAGTGGTGATCCGAGAAATATTTGCTGATGCTTAGTTGAAGCAATCGAAAGGGTTGACCGAAGAAAAGCAAGCAACACCCAAAAGAGAGCTAATCATAATATTTTAAGTGGTATTCTCACATTGATGCTCTCATGCAAGCATTGATCAAAAGATGAAGCAAGTCAACCACAACAAGAAAGTGTACTTGATCATAAGTGGTATTCATTTTATATGGATGAAGAATAAAATTCAAAACGGTATCTATTGGTCTTCACCAAGCTTATAATTGGACTTCACATTGCTATTGGAGTAATGAATTGGAATCTATGTGACTATCCTCTACTCTAACATAGCAAAGGTATCATTGTAATGTGCATGATTCATTTCATCCCTTACTAGTATGCGGTTAGTGCATATAGTACATGCTTCATAGGATCATGCATAACAAATGAAATGTTTAAATTCATAGCCTACCACTATTGCTTGAATGATAAATTGATCTAGTGGTTAATATATGAATTTGTTCATAAGCTAGTAAAACCAATTACTTGACTTAATTTGGATTGCTAACAAGTGGACAAGTACAACATTGGCAAGATAACCCTTGCAAGAGGTGTGAAGAAGCTTGTCATTGGTTCAAACTAGACTTGGAAGCTTAAACAAATCAATTTAGTTCAAGTCAACCATAGAAGCTCATGATAGTGATAAGAGTACAAGCACAAGACAACAATGCAAATGGATATCTAGTTTGTTTGTTACAAGTGGTATCTAGACTCAAATATTTTATCAAGAATCTACAAGTGATGTCTAGATCAACTCACAAGTGATATCCTATAAGTGGTACTCATGAAGATAGCAAATGTTTAAGAAATGGTTTTTATTGATAAATCCAACAAGTGGTTCCATACTAGAAGATTCTTTCAAGTGGTATCACATCTACACATGGCATTAATCATGCAAGACGATGGTTCCACAAGTGATCCTTAACTTTAAGTGATCATCAAATGAAGAATGCATTCCCTCACCTATAAGAGCTCAAGTGTATCAAATGGATGACCCATGCTATCACATAGGGGGAGATATCACACAAATTGATATCAAGATCAAAGATCCTATGTGTGGTATCTCAAGAAGCCCTACACAAGATACAAGTGGTACAAGTTAAAAGTGGTATCTTCAAGTGGTGTCATTCCAACAATCAAGTGATGTCCATAAAAACTGCAAGATTCAAGCCTCAACCATCTACCCCTAAATGCATACCTATGCATCAATGAGAAGCACACCTTTTATGGAAATTGATGACAAAGGAAGAGAGATTGTACAAAGATATGAAAGCTTTAAGATTGAGATTGTAGATATGAAAGCTTTGGGAGAAATTGAAACAAAGAAGTAGAGGTTGGACATGGACATAGGACAAAGAGGGAGCAACATTGAAGAAAAGAGATGGATCAAAATTCTTAGACAAGAGAAGCATACAAATAGGGGGAGCAATGTCATGAACTTTGATTGATTGCATTTGATAAGTGTATACTCATGTGCTTGCTTCATTGCATAAGTTCTTAAATTCAATATGCATGCTTGTGTGAAGTATGCTAGTTGTAGAATTTGATTGATGAAATGAAAACTAGCATGCATAGGATGATAGCTAGACACTTGGTATGCTTTTCAAGTAATGCTAGTACCTTGGTTTTAATGTTGATCTCACGAGGTATCTAGTGATTTCTTTTCAAGTGATATCTAGCTAACCATGGTGCTAAGGATGAACTTAAAGGTGCAACTCTGATTGATATCACGCTTCAAAGGTTTACTCTATACACCTTAGCATCATTTAGTAGTAATTACTCTCCCATAATTTTAATCTATGCACATATGCGAGCTTCAAAACAAACACTCTAGCACATATGTAGGGGGAGCTAATACTACCATTTTGGGTTTGTGGTACTTGTCCAAAATCATTTACACATGGTAAAATTGTTTGGGCAAGCAACATGAATCCAAAAGAGCTTAATTTACATATCTTTGTAGACTTGTCATCAATTACCAAAAAGGGGGAGATTGAAATCTTCTTGTGTGGTTTTGGTAATTGAGTGACAACCCTAGGTGGACTAATTGTGTTTATGTGAGATACACAGGTGATTAGTCCATAAGTACATGTGTGTGAGCAACATATGCCGTAAAGGTGAAAATGGTTTGGAGATGTTGCAAAGCTCACACATGTGATGATGAAGGAGCTTATTGCACATGAGACATGACATTGAGTCATGTGATCAAGGTGGAGAAGATCAAGACAAGACTTAGTTTGATGGACCGGTTGCAAGCAGTGAAGGGTAAGTCAGAGGCTTTGGAGCGATGGACCGCGTGGCGGTGAAGCTTGAGCAAGACTTGGCGCCGATGGACAAAGGCAACGGTGAAAAGCAAGTGAAGTCAAGATCGATGAACCAATATGATCACGTGATGATATAAAGTGGATCATATCATTGTTGATTATGTTGGTGCATGTGTTGCATCGACATTGGAGGAGATGGAATGAAATGCGCAAGGCAAAGGTATAACCTAGGACATTTCATTTCACCGGTCATAGGTGTGTAGAGAAGTTGATACCGGGTTTAGGATAGATGGCCGTACTATCAAGAGGGGCAAACTTGTTTGCATATCGGTCATCTAGTGCCACTCGAGTGATCTAACTTTGCATCATTGCTAGGATCGAGTGGCGTGGCAAGTTGAGTGGCTAATCCTTTGGAAAATGTTTGTGAAAAGCTAACATACATACACATGGTGGTGCACACTTGGTGGTGTTGGCACATTTACAAAGGAGAAGAAGTTAGAGTTGTCGTGAATCAACTTAGAGAAGAGAAAAATGTTTTCAGTGTATTCCAAACTATAGGATGGTCCTTGGATTGGAATACTGCTTTGATCCATTGTGATTTGGATCAAGTATGTATGTGGGATGCATAGCCCTCTGAGTAAGCTTTCCAAAATGTCCAAGATCATCGAAATCGGAGTTCGGAGCTAAGAGTTATAGCCGTTTTAGCGCTGAAAGGTCTGTGACCACACGCTGGCGCGAAAAACGACCGGACGCTCAGGGTCTGCGTCCGGTCAGCACCTACGAGTCCGGTCACAGCATTCGGTCAATGTTTTTAGCATGTCCAGAAGCGACCGGACGTTGGGAGACTCCGGTCAGTGATGACCGGACGCGTCCGGCCGCTGAAAAATGGCTCTAGAACCTCTCTGTAAGTGACCGGACACTGGGGTCCAGCGTCCGGTAGTTATGACTTGTGCGTCTGGTCAGTACGCACTTTGCCCAGTGAAGGGATAACGGCTATTTTAGCCCTTGGGGCTATAAAAGGAGTGTGTGGCCGGTCTTGGGCTGGTAGCTGAGCACCCTCACACCTATGTGGCTTGTGTAGGAGTCCTTGGATGCCCTCTAACTCACTTGTGCTTGCAAGAGTGCGAATCGATTGCGAGTGAGTGTGATTCTAGTGCGTTGTATTGTGAGATTACATCGAGTGGCACTAGGTGATCGAGTTGCAAGCTGGTGGTGCTTGTTACTCTTGGAGGTTGCCACCTCCTAGATGGTTTGGTGGTGGTCTCCGTCGAAGCATGCAAGAAGCTTATGCGGTGCTCCGAAGAAGAGCTTTGTGAGGGGCATTGTGCTCGCCCCGCGGGAGCCGCGAAGAGCAACTCTCATAAAGCATGTCATTGAGGTACCCTCACTTTTGGGGTAGGTTCTTGCGGTGCCCGACGTGCGGGCTTGGCAGGTGATGCCAATTAGACACTGAACCACCAAGTGAGCGGTCGACACAACGGGGACTAGCGTGTTGGCAAGCACGTGAACCTCAGGAGAAAAATCACCATGTCAACTTTATTCTTCCCATTGGTTTACATCCTCGTTACACAAGCTTGTGATTACTTTTATATACATTGTGCTTGTGTAGTTGCTCTTGTAATTAGTTAGCTTGTATACCTCACTAGTTACATTCTTGCTTGTGTAGCTTAGAAGTAGCTCCCTTACGTGGCTAATTTGGTTTGTGTAACATTATTAGTCACATTGCTTAGTTTGTGTAGCTAAGTATTTTTGCTCTCTAATTTGACATTGGTTGCCTTGTTATTGAGCATTGCTGGTGAGCTTAGGTAGCTTTGTGCTTTTGCTTACTAGCATGTGTAGGAGCTCCCTTGTTGCTTAAAGTACTAGTGGCATAGGTTTGTGTGACCTTGCTTCTAGAATTGGTTAGGTGAGCTCTAGCTAGTCCGGCACCTTTGTTGCTTAATTAGTATCTTTGGAAGGTGCTAGAGAACATAAATAGAGGGGTGTAGTCTTGGCTAGACCAATAGTTTTAATTCCGCACTTGTTTCTGTTAGCCGACGCGATTAATTTTAGAAAGGACTATTCACCCCCCCCCCCTCTAGTCCGCCATCTCGACCCTTCAACTGTTTCATTGGCATGTTCTCCTCCGGGACCTCCTTCACCGTGCGCTTGCCGCGGTTCTCCTCGCCAGCCATGATGTTGATTGGATCTACAGGAAGAGAGAAAGGCCGCTATAGAGTTCTATGAGGGTGGAGAAAAGCAAAGGAACAGGAACGGTTGCAAGTGTGGATGTGTTCAAGGCTGGTATTTGAAGCCACGGAACGAATGGGTGGATGCCTCAAGATGTGCAAAAGCCAACCACAATTAATAGGAGGTGAAGCGTCACCTCGCTAATACCGAAGAGAATACAACGCCGGATGACTAATGATAGAAGGTCGAAGGACTCTCATAATAAAGGCTGTGTTTTCAGACCTTAATGGGATTAAGATCGGGAGTCTGGAATCGGTTATTTTCAAAATTGGCTGTTTAGCCAGAACAAAAGAAAACACAGTGAGACAATGGAAAGTGTGGTTGTCATTGATTTTACCCAAGACATATGTTGATATACGAATTACAAGTCTAGAACATCCTGGATCGCTTTCAACACTTCTAGCCGAATAGCATCAGCTTCTGTGATCTGTTGTTTGTCTTCTTCGGCTGATCCAGGAATGCTCTTGAGGCTACTTCGGATGGCTCTACCTTCTCTGACTTTGGCCAGCAGATCCTATTCCTTGTGTTGAATGGTATCAGGTATTTGAGCCAGGATGGACTTATGACGATCAATGGCAGCTTTCATGTCTCCCAGCTCCTCAAGTTCTACACGCCTGGCTTCCAGTCGAGACAATTCTAGGTAAACACTGAGGGAGGAGTTCTTCGAGTGATCAATCAACTGTAATAGTTCTTTAGCCTCTTGCCTGTTCGAGTTCCCCTTGGCCAAAAGAGTTTCACAATCAAACAGATTCCTCTAAGCTTGTTTCACCTTCAGGACCTGATCTTCAAAATGGAAAAAGGAGACAAGACTCTAGAGAGGGCTGGAGATGGATTACCCTTGATGGCCAAGAAAACTCTATGCATTGGATCAACGTCTTGGACTAGATCGGCTATATTCTTTTCAAACATTGGTAGGACATCTCTTAGCTGGTTTCTGGTCTCTTCTGGCAAGGTTTCCTTGGAGGAAGTGGCTGACGAACTGATTTCATCTTCATCAAAATACTCCTCAAGATTGAAAGAGTAACTCAGGGCTAGAAGATTAAGTGCTTGTGTATAAAGAAATCTTGATTAAGAGGCTTAAATCAGTTTATAATGAATGGATGGCAAAAAGGATACAGTACCTTCTCTGCAGTAGCCTCTATCTAAAAAGAAGGAACAACTGATGATGCACCAAGAGCATCTGGTTGAATCAGCTCTGAGCTTTCAACATTGGTATCTGCAATGTCAAATTTTAGTTCATAACTATTGCAGAAGAATAAAGGGGGGGTTAACTGCCTTACCATCAGTTGAATGTGAGCTGGGGAACCAACAGGATCACATTCGACGCTGGCAGGATCCTTAAGTGGACTGTCAAGCTCCTGCTCTTGCATGGGTGTTTCCTTAGAAAGTATCTGGCATGGTAAAAGCCAGATGAGGAATGGAAGCCGAATAGATCAAAAGTTAAAGAAATGCTCTGACAAGCATCAGGGATAAAACTCACATTTTCTGCTGATATGGAAGCATCGATTATTTCAACTGAAATCGGCTCCTCTTGAGGATCAGCCGATGGGGGTTCAGTTGGTGCTGAGTCAAATGCCTGGGAAAGTAGTCCCGCACCTAGAGCAAGTTGGGACGTAATGCTTGATAGCTGTGAAAGAACAGGATCAACAATTGAATAACATTTTTAAGAAGATAAACTGTTTACCTAAGCAGCTGATGGTCTCATTCTACAAAGTCTCTTCCTAGTAGTAATTTTCTGGGTTGTCCCTTGAGCTGCCTTGTGCTTTGAAGACTGACATGTCACAATAGTGGAGGCAGCATGAGTTTTCATCAACTTCTTCAGTGAAGGTGTAGCCGATCCCATTCTTGAGACTGGGCATGGTGGCTGATAATCTATAGGATGCCCTTTCCTATCCAAACTTGGAGGATCAAACTTAGTATCCTAAAAGAGTCTGTTAGAACAGTTGCAGGAAAATTCACCAAGTAATTTCTCTGAAAAGGAAATAAAAGTTACCTCGCTATCAGAAGCAAATTCCCTGTCCAAGGCTATACACAAAGGGTGAACCAGCCCACAAAAGAGGTGGGAGCGCCATTCTTGCCACCAGGAATCAAAAAGAGTGGAAGATAAGATATCCCTAATCCAATCATGCAAGCGAAGGGAAGGAAGATCTAATCCCAATTGAAAGACTCTGGAGGCTTCCATCACCTCACTGATATCTTCCCATGGCTTCAGTGTGTTCTTGAAGAACAGTTGAGGAGGCAATTGACCAAGGCCAAACTGATGAGCCACAAATGAAGGGTTGTAAAACTCATAAGTTGGAAGGTTGCCTGGGGTGAAGGAACCTATAGCCATTTTGCCACGGCCATGACAAAATTCAGCTGGAAGGACACAGGGCTTGATAAAAGAATTGAAGATCGCAACCGCCATCTCATCCGAACTGCCTGATTCAAATCAGAATTTGAATGGAAAGATGAACTCATTGTTTTCATCCTCATCATATGGCAGCCAAGTCAAGACTTCTGCATCAAACCCTCTGTAGAACTTTTTGAAGAGACAACCAACATCGAAATCAATTACTATGGCCGATGTAGCCTCGCCGTAGCTCATGCACTAGCGGGTTCTACCTTCTTCACCCTCATATTCCTCATCAAAATTAGAGGAAGGAAAGCTCAGGTTTCTGAGATTAGGCCTTGCAATCTTATGCATAAACAGATTAAGCCACAGTTATATCAACCACCAAGGGCCACTGATAGTATGCACTTGTTCATTCTTCAGTAATTGGGTAGCCACCTGGTATATCAGATGATAAGTAGCTCCTAGCAGATACTTTCCAAGAGGGATATCCTTACCTAATGCTAGGTGCTCCACCATTAGTTTATGATTGTAGGTTGGACCACAAGATGACCGGCAGAAAATGAACCTTTCCAGCCACATGTTCAAGAAGGCCACATATTCCCTTTCGCTAACAACTGATCCATCTCCAACATGGTTCAGAATGTAACTGGCCCATCATGTATAGTCTGCTATTTTGGCTAATTTCTTGGAGCCAGCACTCAAGTACTCATAAGGCTACATTGATCCAGTGATTATAAGGCTGGTCAACATGTAGACATCGGCCAAGGTGATGATCATTGGGTCATGACCAAATACAAAGGCGTTCAGGGCGGTAGACTAGAAATAAGATGCAGCAATTAGAAGTGAATCGTTCCTCTCGATCCTAGACAACAAAAGGGTCTAGCATTGATTCAGATAATAAAGTTCCCAATCTCCACCCTTCCTCTTGGACACCCTATGAAACCAGTCTCTCCATCCCTTGGGAATTTTGGATCAATTTCTAAAGGGAGTCTTAGTGTTCTAGGAAGATAAATCTACTACAGACTGTTTGAAGGGGATCTGGTTGGTTTCTTGACGGATGAAATTGGATGGATCAGGATCACCCATATTAGAAGTCAACTTGTACAATCTTGTGCAGAGACGACAGATAGGGACATGTTACCACTGCACTTAGCGCCACTGTTACACGTAGGAGTACGTTTTAAATAAAAAAATCCAAGAAACTCATTTCAAACATTTTTACTTAGGCCTAAATCGTGGTGCTAAACAAGATCGTAACACCAGAGGTGTTACATATTTGGACCTACAACTTACAAGAGTTTGGGAGGCAATCTGTATTGTCTTGTGATTGTTGATGACTACTCTAGATATACTTGGGTGTTTTCCCTTCATGACAAGACCAAAGTGGCCTCATGTTTCAAGAAGTTTGCCAAGAGAGCACAAAATGAATTTGAAGTAAAGCTTAAGAAGATAAGAAGTGACAATGGAAAAGAATTTGACAACACAAATATTGAAGCATATTGTGACACAAATATTGAAGCATATTGTGATGAAGTAGGGATCAAGCATGAGGTCTTCACAACATATACTCCTCAACAAAATGGTGTAGTAGAGAGAAAGAACTAGACACTTATCACCCTTGCAAGAACAATGTTTGATGAGTACAATACACCCGAAGCACTATGGGCGGAAGCTATCAACACCGCATGTTATGCATCCAACAGTCTATTTCTTCAAAAGTTTCTTGGCAAGATCCCTTATGAGTTGCTCAATGGGAAAAAGCCAGACGTCTCATTCTTCCAGGTGTTTGGTTGCAAATGCTACATCTACAAGAAATGACAACATCTAGGGAAGTTCCAAAGATGTTGTGATATTAGTTTTCTTGTTGGTTACTCATCAAAGTCTAAAGCATATCGAGTATTTCATCATTCCACTGGCTTGGTTGAAGAAACATATGATGTGGAATTTGATGAATCTAACGGCTCCCAAGGAGCACATGAGAATCTTGATGATGTAGGTGATGAACCATTGAGGGAGATCATGAAGAATATTTCGGTTGGAGACATCAAGCCCAAAGATGACGAAGAGAATGTACAAGTGATTGATCCACCTTCTTCATCAAATGTGCCACAAGATGATGATAAAGATGGAAGAGTAGAAAATGAAGATACTCATGTCTTCCATGATCAAATGGTGGCACAAGCACAAGATGTTGATGCTCCACAACCTCTCCCTCAATAGAAGAAATTCACCTCTACTACAAGCACATCCACAAGATCTCATCGTAGGGAGTCCTTCAAAGGGTGTAATGGCTCGCTCCCAAAAACTTGCTTCATTTATTGAACATCACTCGTTTGTTTCTTTCTTGAGCCTACAAATGTAGAAGAAGCTCTTTAAGATTCGGATTGGATAAATGTCATGCATGAAGAGTTGAACAACTTCACCCGTAATGAAGTTTGGATACTTGAAGAGCGACCACAAGGTGTAAGAGTAATTGGAACAAAGTGGGTGTTCCGCAACAAGCAAGATGATCAAGGTATTGTTGTGAGGAACAAGACAAGACTAGTTGCAAAGGGGTTCTCTCAAGTTGAAGGGTTGGATTTTGGAAAGACCTTTGCACCGGTTGCAAGACTTGAAGCCATTCCTGTACTCCTTGCATATGCATCGCATCATGAAATGAAATTATATCAAATGGATATTAAAAGTGCATTTTTAAATGGCTTCATAAATGAACTAGTCTATGTTGATCAACCTCCTGGGTTTGAAGACCCTAGATATTCTAATCATGTTTATAGGTTGTCCAAGGCGCTATATGGGCTCAAACAAGCCCCAAGAGCTAGGTATGAACGCCTTTAGGATTTCCTCATTGAGAAGGGCTTCATCATTGGGAAGGTCGACACCACACTATTTACCAAGAAGCTTGATGGAGAGATCTTCATTTGTCAAGTATATGTTGATGATATCATATTTGGCTCATTAAATGAAGATTATTGCAAAGAATTTGGTGAATTGATGTCGAAGGAGTTTGAGATGTCGATGATTGGAGAGCTTACATTCTTTCTTGGTTTTCAAGTCAAGCAAATGAGAGAAGGGATTTTCATCTCTCAAGAAAAGTATACCAAGGACCTTCTCAAGAGGTTCAAAATGGATGAATATAAGCCAATCAAGACACCAATGCTATCTAATGGATATCTCGACCTAGATGAGGGAGGTTAAACGGTTGATCAAACTCTCTACTGTTCTATGATTTATAGCTTGTTATATTTGACTATATGTAGGCCCGACATCATTTTTAGTGTGTGTGTATGTGTGCTAGATTTCAAGCTAATCCTAAGGAAGCTCATTTGGTTGCCGTTAAAAGAATCCTTAGGTACCTTAAGCACACACCAAGCATTGGTCTTTGGTATCCCAAAGGAGCTAGATTCCAACTAGTTGGCTTTTCCGATTCAGATTATGCCGATTGCAAAATTAATAGAAAAAGGACATCCAGAGGGTGCCACTTGCTTGGTAGATCACTAGTGTCTTGGTCCTCCAAGAAGCAAAATAGTGTGGCTTTGTCCACCGCCGAGACAAAGTACATTACCGCATGTGCTTGTTGTGCACAAATTCTTTACATGAAGCAAACTTTGTTAGACTATGGTGTAGTTTTAGAAAACGTACCTCTTTTGTGTAACAATGAGAGTGCGGTAAAGCTTGCTAATAATCTGGTTCAACACTCTCGCACCAAGCACATAGATATCCGCCATCATTTTCTTAGAGATCATGTTGCTAAAAATGATATATCACTATAAGGTAGTTGCAAAGGGGTTCTCTCAAGTTGAAGGGTTGGATTTTGGAGAGACCTTTGCACCGGTTGCAAGACTTGAAGCCATTCCTGTACTCCTTGCATATGCATCGCATCATGAAATGAAATTATATCAAATGGATATTAAAAGTGCATTTTTAAATGGCTTCATAAATGAACTAGTCTATGTTGATCAACCTCCCGGGTTTAAAGACCCTAGATATTCTAATCATGTTTATAGGTTGTCCAAGGCGCTATATGGGCTCAAACAAGCCCCAAGAGCTAGGTATGAACGCCTTTAGGATTTCCTCATTGAGAAGGGCTTCATCATTGGGAAGGTCGACACCACACTATTTACCAAGAAGCTTGATGGAGAGATCTTCATTTGTCAAGTATATGTTGATGATATCATATTTGGCTCATTAAATGAAGATTATTGCAAAGAATTTGGTGAATTGATGTCGAAGGAGTTTGAGATGTCGATGATTGGAGAGCTTACATTTTTTCTTGGTTTTCAAGTCAAGCAAATGAGAGAAGGGATTTTCATCTCTCAAGAAAAGTATACCAAGGACCTTCTCAAGAGGTTCAAAATGGATGAATGTAAGCCAATCAAGACACCAATGCTATCTAATGGATATCTCGACCTAGATGAGGGAGGTTAAACGGTTGATCAAACTCTCTACTGTTCTATGATTTATAGCTTGTTATATTTGACTGTATGTAGGCCCGACATCATTTTTAGTGTGTGTGTATGTGTGCTAGATTTCAAGCTAATCCTAAGGAAGCTCATTTGGTTGCCGTTAAAAGAATCCTTAGGTACCTTAAGCACACACCAAGCATTGGTCTTTGGTATCCCAAAGGAGCTAGATTCCAACTAGTTGGCTTTTCCGATTCAGATTATGCCGATTGCAAAATTAATAGAAAAAGGACATCCAGAGGGTGCCACTTGCTTAGTAGATCACTAGTGTCTTGGTCCTCCAAGAAGCAAAATAGTGTGGCTTTGTCCACCGCCGAGACAAAGTACATTACCGCATGTGCTTGTTGTGCACAAATTCTTTACATGAAGCAAACTTTGTTAGACTATGGTGTAGTTTTAGAAAACGTACCTCTTTTGTGTAACAATGAGAGTGCGGTAAAGCTTGCTAATAATCTGGTTCAACACTCTCGCACCAAGCACATAGATATCCGCCATCATTTTCTTAGAGATCATGTTGCTAAAAATGATATATCACTATAAGGTGTAAGGACCGAGGATCAATTGGCGGATATCTTTACTAAACTGCTAGATGAGGCTACATTTTGTTAGTTGAGGAATGAGCTCAATGTGCTTGACTTTAGTAACTTCACTAAAAATGAGCTTGTGTTGTCTCTTGCATTGCATTGTATTATAAAACAAGTTTAATTTTTAGTAATGCACTTAGGGCTTGTCTAACATGGTTAAGATAACCACCGAAAAGCGTGTGAAGAAGCTTAACCTTAGATCAAACTTGGCAAGCAACTAGACCTACTTTCAAGTATTGCATTGCATGTGCATGTGTGTTGCTTTGTCATTTCTTTTCAGTTATCTTTTGAGCACCTGTTGTGTTTGCCCACAAATAGGAAGAGCATTAGCGCGAAGGAACTTTGAAGATTTGTTGAAAAATGGTGACCGAACGCTGCACCAGACTCTACTTCCAGCGTCCAGTAAGTTCACAGGAAGAGAACAGATGCAGCACAGGAGTGACCGGACGCTGAACAGTGTTCCTCCAACGTCCGGTGTGAAGACGGCCCTGCGTCCGGTCAAACAAAGAAG
>NW_027097236.1:0-40000 GCF_019320115.1 Miscanthus floridulus
TGCGCTTTCATGCCATAGTGGTTGAAGCGGTTCGAGTCCTACCCTGGGACCACTGCTTTGGTCCGGTAGCAGATCCAATCCCCAAGGATCGGGCGAGGCGGAAATCTCTCACTGAGAGCCGGGCGAGACGGAATCTGACCCACGAGGGTTGGACAAGGTGGGGCCCTCCCTGTAGCTACGTCTTTAACCATCGGATGAGGCGACGTGACGCTCTTTAATCCTTTGGCTCGGATACCCGGGTATAGATATCCGACAATACAAGATTAGCAAACATGTGTGGTCTCTGTTCATCAGTGAATTTCTCTAGATCCCAATAGGAACCAAAGCGGGGATCCATGATGAACATGATCCTAGGGCTCTTATTCAAGTTTGCGTGAATAACATGTGATTGGATAAAGTGATTTGTCATGATCATTGCACGCCACTCTCTGCAAACCAAGCTCAACTCCAAAATAGAGCGTGACGGTAGCCACTTGAGGATGTCGAACCAGGCTTCAGTTGTTGGTGACGAGGAAATTATCTCTTCAATTGTGCAGCCCACAGGGACAAGACTCCTCATACAGACCTGGTGCTGGGATATTGTCATCCTCACAACAGCCAATGATGCTCTCATCTGGAGTGAATAAAATTTGTGGGGCATTACCATCTAGGCCCACCGCAAACACCTTGCAAGAACCTGTCCCGAACATGATCTTTTGTTCACCATCTGACTAATATATGCCTAACGGGGCCATCCAGAGCGAGTCCAGGAGCGTGTGCTCAGAGTCTGGCCAAGAGGTTCGATCAATGCAACACAGCGTCTCCCAGCGGGCTTCATTGTAATCTCGTAGGACACATACACGATAAAGATCTTCACTATCTGGTTCTCCATAGCACAGGCATAAGCATCCATCCAGCTCTGTCATCACAGATGGTGCAGCCTCGAAACCTAACGGCGGTGGCAAGGAACCAAAGGTCTCATTGCTGATACTGAAAGTGACAATGCCACCATCTCGGCAGAGGAAGTGCAGATACCCATTTAAGGAAACAGCCGGTTTCTTCTCCTCCACCCAACACAAAGGAGGCTGTTCACCAGCTGGCCTCCAGTATGCAGGCTTGTTGAGCACAAACAAGTCGCAGCTTGTGGAGCTTGCCATTCCAGTTTCACTCTCAGGGTTGCAGAACAAACGCACCACCTTGAATTCCTTCCTCGCTTCGCAGTAACCAAAGCCGTAAGATACCTCAAAGAAGTGCGGCGGCGGATGGGACTGAAACAATTTAGCCCGCCAGATCATCTTCATCATCGCCTTGGTATCTGGGAGAGGCAGGACGTCACCAGTGGAAGGATTGCAGACGAAGTACCCGTTGTAGTCGGTGCCGCGAACGAGGATAAGGCCACGGCAAGGCCTGGTGAGAGGCACGATTATCCCATCCGAGAAATCGTCGGGCATGAGCTTCTGGACAGCACCACCGGGCCGCCACGAGTGGAGATGGTCGTCGTAGGCGGACCCTACCGCTGTGAGAAGCAGTCTGGGGTGGTCCGGCCGATTGGCTCGCCGCAAGTGGAGATCGACGAAATGGGCGGACGAGAGCATGGCGAGCCACGCGTGGGAGACGCAGCGGAAGCGGCCCACCGACTTGGCCGGCAGCCGGGCGAGGATTTCCGTGACGAAGTCCGTGGGAAGCACCGGAGCGCCCTGGGTGCTGTCCGCCGTGGGCGCAGGTGGCGCTTCCTCCCCCATCCCGCTCGTGCCTGGCGGGATGTTCTCCCGCGCTGGCGGCGCAGAGGGAAACCGGTGGCGGCGGTACTGGCGCGGCGCGGTAGGGTTTGTGGGAGACGGGGGACGGGGGACGGGGGGAGAGCAGTGGGGCATGTAGCAGACACCACGGAGGATAAAATGCCCGATATCTATCGAAAAACATCTCGAAAAATATCTTCGTAGGCCAAGCCGCATCGAGCCCATAAAAAAAGCCGGACCAGTGGATCGCACCTATGCACTGGTGGACCGTGCACAGCAGCTTTGTTTCCAAAACTAGCAAGTATATGCGTGTGGCACCTACATATCTATCGAAAAACATCTATACAAAGTGGCACGCACAAATATTACGACAGAAAAACTAAATGATTATCTTAATGAGATTCAAAATTCATGAACATCCATTCCATCCTAACAAGAGACACTTTACCGGATGACGCTTTTTTAGTGTGATAGGGTGGCTGGTCTTTCCAAAAATGTGCGAGTCGATCCCATGTTACAACTTACTCCCTCTGTCCTAGTATACAAGTCGTTTTAGCATTTAAAGGATGTCCTAGTAAAAATGATGTTTTAGGGTCTGTTTGCTTAGAGGAATTCTGAAGGAATTTGGATGGTTTGGAGGAATGTTGAAGAAATTTGTAAGAGAAAAATACTGTTCCAGATGAAAAAAAAAAGCGAATCAGACCGAGTTTAAGAACACGTAAACGGGGCTTTAGACGTCGGTCCTACACCTGAGCAGCACCAGTATGCAACTTTGTAGCTTGCAGCAACTCGGCCTGCAGTGAGCTCATTCAATGACTACGGACGAGAAGAGCAGGAGAACAGGCATTACTAGAATAGGGTTGCGTTAGTATTTTTCCTTCAGTATTGGTAGCCGCGTCGATTGCTAGAACGACTTTAATTAGGACGGAGGGAGTACATACAAGTCAGATAAAGTTTCTATTGTGTTAACTTCAGCCCTATCAATTTCTTCGGTCCAAAATAAATCTTGCGGCCTCCAAACATGACCATCGCCGTATCTCCTGTATGTGATGCAAATTCTCGATCTCCGTTTCCCCTCATGCGATCACGTGACATGAGTCATGGCGTGCTGCACCTGGACATTGGATTTCCTAAAGACACCCATGAGTTTTTGATGCCGAGATCACGCAAGCAGGACATTTGGATTGGTCTACAGCGGGAGGCGTGCGCATTGAGGTGCCATCGGGTTGAGTCAACGCCTATTTATAAGGAGTCCAGAACACGGAAAGTCGGTCATGTGGTCGAGAAAACAATGGAATCTTTAGATTAGGAGAGGGGTAAAACCGTAACTTTTGAGTGTCTTGATTATTTGGTAAGAATAAAAACATCTTTCTCCAACGACTTCTTATCTCAACTCTCAATCTTCCACACTTAGGAAAATCAATCCAATCGCACATTATCTCAACTCTCAATCTTCCACACTTAGGAAAATCAATCTTCCACACTTAGGAAAATCAATCTAATCGCACATTATCTCAACTCTCAATCTTCCACACTTAGGAAAATCAATCCAATCGCGCAAAAATATACGTTCGCATATCCAATCCAACAATCCGACAAATGTAGGAGAGAGAAAAAAAAACTACAAAAATGGTTGAGTGATTTGGAGATAGTCTAGGATTCCTAATATAAAATTGTCTTTTCCTATCTTTGAACCGTATATTAAAAATGGTTAGAGAAAGCCAACAAATATACTTCCTATTGTTTAGCGATTTAAAAAACTCATTAATTAACCAAATTGGTTTTTAGGAACTTTTGGAGATGTTCTAAAAGCCAGGATACACCCTTTTAATGAAATACGTGTCAAGCCATGTTTGGAAAAAAAGCTAGGATACACAGAACACTGACAGCACTTGCATTTCGTCACGACGAGTCCTAACATTTGTCCAGTATGGCGTTCTGTTCACTACTGACGTTGCATTAACAAGGAATAGTAGTGTTATAGCAACTGCTAATATGAAATCCTGAATTGTTTTTGCAGCGACACCTATCGAGCAGAACTACACGGTTGGTCTGTATTTGATGCACACAGTGGTGACACACAACTTGCGTTGTGCGAGAGAGCACGGGCGTCACATTGTCTGTTCTGCGGTGAAACCAATCTGTCGACATGGCTTTAGGAATGCAAACTGACGAATCACACAACAGTTTCTGAAAACGAGCCCTCACATATTCCGGGCTTTAGGAATGCAAATTGACGAACCATGCCATGGTTACATCTGACAGAGATATAGGTACAACTTACTCCAGTTACAAACCATGCCATATATTTCAGAGGAAATAAACAGGTTGCAGAAACTGCTCAAACAGATACATTACCACCATAAACTTCCTATGCCAGTCCCAAACAAAAGCATAGACAACACTTTTAGCCAAAGCAAATCAAGGCCAGCCACCATCTAATAGCACTACTCCACATCGTCAAAATGACTAATCTGTTATAGAACTACACCAGCGCACCGTGGAAATGACTGTCACACATATTTCAATACTAATTCAGATAAACCTGCCTGATTGCACAGATTTTGTGCTCATGGCCATAAGCACAGTAAACAATATGAATGTCAAATGTTTCAATTAACATGCTACAGAATATACCCTGATCAGAACACGTTGGGCTGTTGGCAACACTATGATCCAAGATTCACATATTGCAATACAGAGAACACTGAAATCATCATATAGTTTGGCGGTGATAACATATTAATAAAACAAACAGATATCAACACATTTAGAAGTAACTATCAGCTAGTGCAGATACTGGCGCTTCAGTCCAACACAATCATTAATCCACACACGAGCAAACAAGCATACTCAAACCACATGATCATCAAAGAACCGAACAGCCAAGCTTTGGTGCATCAGGAAAGACAAAAGTCATCATATAACACCTATAATTGGTGGGACACAAAACCGCCGAAAATAAGCAGGGAGAACTCTGATCTCGAAGCCAGGCCACAATACATTACCACAGCAGATCAAACATAAATGTTTGACAAGAACATTTCACAACGGCGCATAACATTGATTGATAAGTTCATTCATAAGAAACAAGCACATTTCATAGCCTAGGCGTGCTTCACGGGCGTATTCACATGGAGGGCAAACCCCTAAGGCTCCCAAGTCACAACCACGCATCACATAGTCATACAGACATTAGGATTCACTCAACACGTAGCCCTAGTTCTTACCGCCGTCATGGACCTCGAGCTCCTGGATGATGACGTAGCCGACCTTCTTGGGGCTCTCGGTGTCAGACGCCTCGTCCTCGTCGTCATAGAGCCCGTCGTACGGGGAGGCCGCGGCGGCGCCGGCGACCATGGACCAGACGAGGTACACGGAGGCAGCGGTGAGCGCGCCGCAGGCGACGCCGAAGAGGAGCCCGACGACGACCACGAGGATGCCCTTGGCGCGCTCCTGGGGCCCGGCGGCAGCGGCCGCGGCCGGGTGCGGGAGATCGGGGCGGTGGATCTGGACGTTGGCCGGAATGGAGTGGAGGTGGTGGTGGCTGCGGTGGCCGTGGGGGACGTGCGGACCGAGGCGGCGGACGCGGAAGACAGTGATGACCGTGGCGACGTGGGGGATGCCGAGGCGGTGGCGGACGGCGCCGTCGCCTCTGCTGGGGTTGGGGTTGGGATCGGCGGGGAAGGCGACGAGGAAGGTGTGGCACGGCCGCGCGTCGGCGGCGAGGAGGGACGCGGCGACAACGGCGAGGAGCAGGAGGAGGCGGCGGGCGGCCATGGCGGCGGCGGAGAGCCGGATCTGTGACTGGGGAAAGGGAAGGTTCGCTTCCTCGGAGAAAATGGAGCTTGGAAGAAGTCAACTCTGCTCTGCAGCCGGTGGTGTGGCGTGAGGGGACAGGGGGGAATCCGAGGGGAAACGCGCTTATTGCAGTTCAGCCCCTTTGATTGTTCCGTGTTGTCGGATTTGGGCTTCACGGGAAAATCGATAGCGCTTGGACTTTCGCCACGGTTTGGGCTTCACCGTGGTGTGTTGTCGGATTTGGGCTTCACGGGAAAATCGACAGTGGAACCAACTCCTGATGCAAAATACATATTCTATTTCGATATGAATTTTCTCGATTTACAATATGAATCAAGAACATTGGTTACATCTCAAAAGCTATCTTTCACATATCATCTCAGGAGCAGAAACTGAAGCAAGGATGTCCCGCTTGTGGCACCGTCGTTGTGGTAGCAAAACACTCTTCTTTTTTACAGTAGGAAGCTAAAACCTACGTCCAAGACTCCAAGTAGTTGTTCTCGGTGCATTGGAAGCCATAACGAGGGTAAGAGATGGTGTCTGCAGCTGGTAGGGGTCCCATGCCTGTTTCCTGTTCTCGTTCTTGCCATTGCCCAGAGGCTCCTATGGCCACAGGGACGCAGGTTGTAGCTACATAATGCTGACATTCTTGTTTTTACAATGATAATGGATGTCCCAGTACATGGCCTCGCGACAAGGGACTTTAGTTCGTAGTTCAATGTCAACTCACCAAATCAGGATGTTATGGATTATGAAATTGCTGACGTAAATGTAAATGATGAAGCTGGTGATGTGCTCACTTCAGCTGAGGTGCTTTGAGCCCAAGTGAATGGAGAAGGCGAAATGAGGAGTAGATAAAATGGAGAAGGCAAAAAGAGGAGCGGATAATGTTTATGGCCTGTTCGGCTGATATTAAAGCCGGTTGATAAGCCGGTTGAAGCTGTTTTGTTGTGAGATAAAAATACTGTAGATTCTAACCGATAAGCCGGCTGATAAGTTCAAGCGAACAGGCCGGAGCAGCAACATTTCAGCATTGCGAGCGAGAATGCGAAAGTGGGAGGAGGAAGAGTGACAGTGATGGCAGTGAAGGCAATTCAACCAGCCCTATAGGTGATATTTGTATGAGTTTCATATTCTGAGTCTTGCTTTGCAAGTCTGCCAATTTTACATTCCTAGCATAACATAATGTATATAGCTCTTACACAATGTTATGCTAATTTTACATTAAACGAGTGACTACTTCGAATTACTACTTCATGAACTATGAGGCTGCAAAGCATTTGTTCTATCTGTGATTAGGTCAGTTTTATGTTCGCTGGACTTGGCATGGAAAGATGGCACATTGGCCCTAGAATTTATATGCAGGATACTGCTGTTTGTCAAACTGTAAGCTACTCTTCGGGTAAAATGACAAAAAAAAAGATACAAAGGTATTGTTGGCAGAAACCGAATGTAATTTTGAATCGCTGTAATAATTCCATTAAATTGCATTATGTTAGTATATATTTGTACAAAATTGTCGGATCTCCTCCAAGTTGAGCTGCTTGGTTATAAATTTTCAGCCTTTCCCCTTAAGAGCAACTCTAGCAGGGGCACCCAAATCAGGGCCCCTACTTTTGATTTGGTGCTCCCTTACTTTTATTGGCCTTTTTTTTTTGCTTTTACACCAACAGCAGCATCCAAATTTAAGCCCTCAAATTCATTCATGTAGACAATGACAAATGAGACCCACTCGTCATTCTCCCTTTCTTCTGTGTAGCTCTACCTACTAGGCAACGACAGCCGCAGGGAGGCAGCCGGTAGCTCCTCGTTCGATAGACGGCCTAGGGACCCTCCATGGCCATGATCAAACGAGCCCGCGCGCGGGCCGGGGGGGGGGGGGGGGGGGAGCTGCCGGTGGGAGCCGAAGGAAGGGGAGTGGAGGGGTCGCCGGAGAGAGGGGAGAATGTGGCAGAGACATATCTCGCATGGCGGAGAAATATCTTGTGCGTGTGAGGGGAGGGGCTGGCGGCGCGCGGGGAGGGAACGGGCCGAGCAGGCGTGCAAAAGAAACAAACGCCAATGGTGATTTGCGGGCTTGGCCTAGAGCCCCCAGGAATGAGTGCCGGAGGGAGAATTTGGGTGCCCACTCAAATTTGATTGCTCTAGTAGGGCCTTGGAGCTGTGTTTTTATTTTGGGCACCCATATTTAACTATCGGAGCTTAAATAGGGACCTTGCTGGAGCTGCTCTCAGAACCTATTTCTTTTATAGAAAAGCTAAATAGCACTCAGGTGTTTTGGACGTTCCTAGCACTTTGATTTTAGCCTATTCTAAAACGCCATGCATTGTGCTGGTGGCGCATGCTGCATGCTCACTTCATTTTCAACCATCTCTTCTTTGCTGCATGCAATCTTTCTTTCCCACATCTAAATTTGTAGTTATAAATTTATATTGAATAACTATAGAACTATTTGAAAAATCTTTGTTTTGTTCATTTGTTTTTTAATTTGTATGTATGTCTAATTTTGAATCCATATATGGAGATCTTTTCATCTGCAATTCATAGAAAATATCTGCTTAATTTGATAATCTTATTTTTGTTAATTTGATTTTGATCCTATGATCATAACAATCAAGTGTTTCTTAGATTATGAACACCCGAATTTGTTTTCCATTCACAATCGAGTATTTAGGTGGCATGCAACACTCGGTGGGGAAGAAGAAAAGAGAGAGGGGGAGGTTGGTGTCCGATCTGAGGGGCAAAAGAAAATCTGAGTGTTGGTAGGCTCCAAAACACTCATGTGCTGTGTAGACATATTCTTTTTTTTAAGATAATGGTACAAAAATATTCTAGCCTCTACATCATGAGATGCTTTAGCCGTTCCCTATTATTATGCTTAGTAAAAGAGGTTCAAACCCTTTTAGCTTTATCTATTGATAAACTGATATCCATGGTTGGCAAAGACCTCCTCTAGCTCTGGCACTGGCAGTGGCGACATCAGTTGAACCCGGCGGCCCTTCCATCACCCAAAAATGCTGGACTCCTGGATCCTGATACTGATGTCCCACGTCTGACTGGGATTTCTCTGAACCACTAAACTGTGGTGTCCCAGAGCAGCTGTGACTTTGAGCAAAGAGTTGATCTCCCCCAGAGCTGCAGCCGCCTGCTTCGAGATCATCATAGTAACTAATGCCTTGGGCCATATCACTGAGGTAATGCAGCGGTTCCGGCTCGGCTCCAAAATGCTGGCTGGCGTCCGGGCACTGGAAGTAATCAGCCAAGCACCCCGTCTCGTGCTCGTGGCCACCTGCATCCATGAAGCTGCCGATGCCCATGCTGTGGTGCTCGTGCTGCGGTGGCATGTACGCAGTATTGCCGGCGATGGCGTCGCATGACGACTCGTAGGCGGCATTGGCATTGCTCGGCATCAGCATCTCTGAGTACTCGTCCATGTCCACGTAGTTATTGTCAGTGCATTGGACGCCGTAATCAGGGAAAGAGACGGTGGTGTTCGGCTGGTAGGCGTGCCATGGGAACTGGTCGTGGCCGTTCTCGACATTGCCTGTCAGCATCTGCGCCTGGCACTGATGGTTGCTGCCCATGTCCACGTCGTTGCCGCCGTTGATGTACTGGACCACGCCTGACGCAGGCTGCGCCGCCATGCTGGCATCGAGCGGGAGCGGCTCGACGCCGTCCCACATGAGCTCGTCGACCCAGGCCTGGATGTCGTCGAGTTCGTCGCCGCCGACGAGCGGAGGACTCCCTTGCCCAACGACCGGCACGGCGGCGGCGTCCGACGACACCTGCTGCCCAAGCTGGCCATCATCGTCGGCGACGCCCAACGCCTTCCGCCTCTCAGCCGTGGCCAGCAGCGCCGCGTCGATGGACACGAGCAGCTCCTCCAGGTTCATGCCCTCCAGCATCGCCTCGCCGGGACACGCGAGCGCCTTATTGAGGCCCTGCCTCCGCTTCTTGTCGAGCCTGCCCTCCTCCTTGCTCAGCTGGCCATTGATGTAGCCGAGGTGCGTGTGCTTCACCCGCTTGTCCGCCGGCAGCTTGCGGTACCTGTCGATGACGACGCCCGGGTCGGACTCCCACACGACCGGCGCGCCGCCGTCGGGGCCCGCGCAGACGAGCGCGACGTCGACGTCGCAGAGCTTCGCGAGCTGTTGCGCCTTCTTCAAAAGCCCCGCCTTCCTCCGCGCGAAGACCTTCGCGCGATCCCGTGCGTTGCCGATGAGGCTCATCTGGATCTTGCTGCGCGGCATGGGCGACGTACGGCGGCGGCGGCGGCGGCGTGGTCCTGCTACGTACGTACGCGGTCGTCGCTCGGCTCCGGCTGTGCGGCCAGCGGCTCGCTGCCTTGGCTAGGACACGACGGCGCTGCGGGAGCTGTGCGGTATTGAGCTCGTCCGGTCCACCGTGCACACGGCCACGGCCGTATATATATTATACGAAGGGAGGCGCACGACACGAGCACAGGCGGCGGACACGAACACGGACCCGAGGAGATAAGCCTGGCGGCGGCGGCGGCGGCGCGTATCGTGATACCGTTCCGAACACGGAGACTTGTTGGATCGGAAGACCAACCGAACACTGAGACTCCCAGTTATGGCACGCTTTCCGAATCCGACCGCAACAGGACTAGCACATAGCGCTACTCGAGCAGCTTCGCGGTTCCTGCTCAAACTCAACTGCAAGTCTGTAACATAGGAATAGGAGCCAGCCCACACCTCCCATCTCTCGACTAAAAAGGTTATTACATCAAGGATCCTCTAGGTAGAATCTTGTAGATTGATTGATAGTATCCGGTACCGAGATTCTATTAGATTCTGCAAAATGTATATGCCTTCTATATGTTTTTTTATGTGTTGTTATTATACATTAAGCCTGTACAATATTAATTTGAATAATCTATTTGACATCTAAAATTCTAAGTTGACTATTGACATTATTCGCAACCAACCTAGCCATTTATTTATCATCACAGTCAAATCATCTTACAAGGTCACTATATCAACTACTCCCTCCATCCCAAATTATATAAGATGTTTTAGCTTTTTTCTAAATACATTGCTTAGATTATTTAGACATACACTATATCTAAATGCATAGAAAAAAATATAAATCTAGAAAAGCCAAAACATCTTATAGTTTGGAATGGAAGGAGTATTTATTCTCATTTTGAAAGATAGCGGTGGGTTATGGCTGGTTACATGTGGTTGCTTTTGTTTTGTGAAAAAATCAGGTGGGGACAATGAAACAACTATGGCATCCACATTGGATTTGCCATACGTATTCATGCACATGCATCTAATAAATAAAATTATTGCTTAAATTTAGGAAAAATAATTAAAAGAAAAATTGCATCTCTTCCGTGCATTGGATGCATCTAGATGGATGATCCATGTCACAAATCTATGGTAAGTACCTAGGCTTGTGCCATGGGGACCGTCCTCATCCAACTCATGCGGGCTTTCAATCAGGGTCGTAAGAGCATCTCCAATAGTTTCCTAAAAAACAATGGGTAAATCAATGAGTTTTCGAAGTAGCTAAAAACGTTGGGCGCATATTTGTTGGGTTTCTCTCCGATAGTGTCTAAAATCTCGTTACTAAAATGTAAAGACATTTTGCATCATGAATCTCTGTCTACTTTAAATCATCATAACCACTTTATAGTTTCTTTCTCTCTTATATATTTGTATTAGGAACTCTGTCCTACTTCTTTTTCTTCGCCACGTTCTTCCACCTTCAAATTGGCCGACAGATATGCGCGCATATATATTCGCTTGATTAGGTTGATTTTTCCAAATGGATAAAGATTGAGAGTTGAGATAGGGAATTGTTGGGAAACAGTTTTTTCAATCTTGCCAAAAAATCAAGATTGGAAGTTGGTGCCGGAAACTCTTGGAGATGCTCTAAGTCCTATTTATATAGCCTTCTTATAGCATCTCCATCAAATCTCTTATACTTTTCCCTATCCCCTTAAACAGGAGGCATAACAGCTGTGTCAGATCTCCTATCACGTCTTCTATCCTTATATTCTTTAGGAGATCTCCAGAATCTACCACCATCTCTCCTAAAGAAAGGAGATATCTCTTCCTCCCCTAAGTTAGGATGAGGTACAGTTTTGGTATTCTGCTGGAGTAAAAGTCTCTTATACCGAGGTTACTTTTGCGAAATCTCCTATAACTAGTTATGAGGAAAAAGAATAGGAGATCTAGTGGAGATGTTCTTACTACTAATTCTCTTGTTCACGTTTCTACTGGTGTTTTCTGCACTCCTTTCATATTTTTCTATGGTTTTTATATTTATTGATTTGATAAGTGTATGTAGACTTAGATTTGTGTATCGTGATTGCTCTCCTTTTAATAAAATATATACAAGAGCATGGTCGCAAAAAAAGATATTATGGTGGACCCTATAGGATCGTGATCTCATGTACTCTCCCTGTTCTAAATTATAAGTTATTTTAAATTTTTTTAGAGTCAAAGCATGTTAAATTTGATCGAAATTGTAGAAAAGATAACAAAAAAAATTATGACACTAAAGTGAAGAGATGCTCGTTGTCCTTCTCCTGCCTGGAAGTACTGGGACTGGGCGGTGGGCAGTGTGTCCAAGGCCAATGGCATCCCGCACGCACTCGGCAGCCCGCAGCCTGCAGCGGCCGCGCAACGCACGCGATCTCGGCCCACGGGCTAGCGCAATGGCTATGGTCGATCCAGCTGGCTTCGGATGATCGTCCGAGCCCGTCTGCGCTCGAGGTTTGGGCTGGGCTCTGGCCTCTGAAAACAGTAGAGCCTGCTTGCAAGTGAATTGTGCTTACCGTTCCTCAAAGAAGAAGAAGAAGAAGAAGAAGAAGAAGAAAAAGAAGAAGTGAATGGTGCTTACCAATCACTTTGGGCGCTCATCACGGCATCAGTAACATAGTGATCTCCTCTGTCACTTAAAACGTTAGGCTAAAAAAATAAAATCCTTATGTGAAAGTTTTTTTTTTTTATAGAAAACAGCAGCCTCAGTTACCAAAAAGGGAAAAAAAGCAGCTGAAGGTTTGGCACTCCATCATTGTATATACAATTATTATTATCCTCTCATTCTCAAGTGACCACCTTTCGTAGCAACATAGATTTCTTTTTAGCCTTTATAAATACGCACGGCACTTTAGTAGTAACTAGCACTACGTCAAAAAGAGTTTTTAGGAGCGGTCGTAGATTATTTATAGGGGTGGTTTGCCCAGCCGTATCTACGTAAGGGTCTCTACAAATCAATTTGTAGGAGCGGCTCGTATTACCAGCCGCCCCTACAAATCGATTTGTAGGGGCGGCTTGTATTACCAGCCGCCCCTATAAACAGGTATTTGTAGGGGCGGTTCAATCTAGAACCACCCCTACAGTATGTTTTCCGACAAAAAAAAAATTCAAATTTACAATTCAAAATCGCGTTGCCGAACGTCCCACGACCAACGTTCCGAACCGCGTTCACGTTGCCGAACGCCCCGCGACCGCGACTACAAGCACAAGAGTATTCTATAAACTACAATTACAAGTACAATTCACAAGAATATATACAATCCATCATTAAATATATAAATTTCATACACATTGTTATCAACGTCCTAGAGCTAGTCTTTCAGTCTCACGAAGGTGTTGGTACTGAGGATTTGTACCTAACTCAGGCTCTCGGTCATGGTAGACGCCTCTGACGTGTACAATCTGGTCCAATATGAAGTTGCAAAGGTCGCCGACGAGCTCTAAGAGTTGGTCATCCTTGTATGGGTCTCTTTTCATTCCTTTCTCTTCTCTCCACTACAAGAGAACAAGTTTCAGTTTAGTATTTCATACCATTTACGAAGTTTTTATACTACGGGTGAAGAGGTTCAAACTTACCCTTAAGGAGTGTCTTCTGTAGGCACCGGTGTTACTCATTATAGAACATATATAGTATCCACAATATACACTTCCAGGCTTCTGCTTGGAGCACTATGTGTTTTGCATATGAAAATGTTAAGTAATGCTTTTGACAGCCATATAATGGAGTACTGAAGAAGTAAGTTACACTTACCGCACATAGTGTTTTTATAGCCAGCTTTTTCTTCCTTGCTGGATCATGCCTTCCATGATGATTAGTGACATAGAACCTAAATGCCCTGTTCGAATTATTTTAGAAAATATAACTTGTTAGTATCCAAAAGTGAATGTTACAAGTATATATACAAACATATAAGTTAATGAGGATTGTCGATATGTATACGTCTTGAAAATCGATATGAAGTCTTTGTATGTCGCCGGGTCCTTATCTAATGAATCAAAGACCCATGCCATGCTCCTCCTGACATCGACGGTTATACAAATCCAGTGGTTGCTGCATGGATTTAATCATAGAACTAGATAAGCTCTTTTGCATCGAATAAAATATATCGAACAAAGCTTTAAGTATAGAGTTGAGCTTACTCGAAGTTGTATGGTAGCCATATAGAAGAGTGTTGTTGGAGATTTTTGAAAGCCAGGGCAATGTATGCCATAACCTTAAGGGACTCTTCCCTTAGTTTCGCCGTACGGATGTGCTCTTTCTTTCGAAGAGTCTTTGCAGCAGCTAGCTCTTTGGCATCAAGTGTCCACCGTTTAGGGTAATTGAAATTTATTTGGGCTATAGCTTGAGGGTCCACATACCCGACTTTTACACTTGGCATTTGTTTGACAATGTGTACTTGCATTCTACAAATCATGGCGTGGGTTAGTTACAACAAAATTCAAAGATGACATTCATATCATATCGAGAGGACAAGGACTTACAGGCACCACATGCGAATTAGATTCATCTCCATTTCTCCTAGGTGAAAGCATGTTTGCATACCATTGAAGTCAAAGACAATTTTCCTGGCTGGGCTTCCAAATGTGCCAATGGGAAAGCATGCTTGTATGATATTTATGCTCATTGGAAGAACACGCAAGTACCAATCATGGAACCTTCTCATTCCAAGTGGTAGGCGCTGGATGTCCTGGTTTGGTAGGAAGGGCTTGCCTCTTTCATATGTTTTTGGGCAATCCTTTGACCATTTGATGGCATCAACATTTGGATACTGCTTTGTAATTTGGTGGAGTTTGCTAGTGACGGCCTCCTCAGAACCCCGTGATGGGACTTTTTTAACTTGGTTCTCAGGCTTGAACTGGTCATGGGAATACCACTTGGACACCGACGAGACGTCTTTGATCGGAACATAAACTGGCCTTATGGTGATTGGATGCTTCTTTCGAAGTTCCCATTCAGGCATGTCCTCATCTTCTTATGATGCAGCTTCTTTAGGAGGCACTTGTTGTTCATGTATCGGCTGTGCTAGTTGAGAAGACTGTGGTATCTCATGATGCACTTGCTCGGTACGAGCTGGAGAAGGTTGTGGCATCTCATCAGGCACATGCTCGCTGGGAGGTGGGGAAGAATGTGGCATCTCAGGAATGTGAGGGTCACGAGATGGTGAAAATATCTCCCCGACCTCAACAACTCACTCCAAATTTGGGAGAGGGGGAGGCGGCGATGAAGCAGTCAATATAATGTCCCATTTGTGCCAGAGGATGAACTGCCCCATAACGTCTCCGAGTAACACCAGCCCCTCGGGAGTTGTGTAGTCTATCCTCCACTACATGAACTCAGGCTTCACTGTATGCACCTCGACCCTAGTGTAGTCTAGAGGTATCTTATTATTGTGGTGTAAGCCACCGGGAGGATGTGCCACACCCGTTGCCACCTCCATCACAGTGTTCTGCCGGCCGCTGAGAAACACCAAGGTGCAACTAGTTGGTTCCCGTATGCAATCGAATGGGGTTGTGGCTACAGTGGAACCTTGGCTGCTAGGAACTTTCGGAGGGCTACCAACTAATGCCAGTTCTCCCGACAGCGTCTCTAATATCTGTGGCTCCGTAGACAGTCCTTGCTCCTCCAGCGCCTTCGCAACTAGAGCCTTCACTTGGAGCTCAAGACTAGTCTCCCGGTCTCAGCCATGTTTCTTGTACATGTGCCTGTCCTCTTCAAATCCTTGCTTCCATGTCGTCCTTTTTCCTAGCCCCTTGGTGCGGCCTGTGTGCTACTTGTTTCCCAAGCCAAGGCTAAGCTCGTCCGTCTCTCTGGAAGGATTGAATGAGCCCTTCTCCTTGTCTTCAGCATATTTCAGTATCCTTGATACCACCTCTTGGGTCTCTAGCTTATCAAACTTAAGATTACTGCCGAATGATTCTATACTCCTCGCATATATCTAGTTCCTTGAGCGTACCTTCAAATTCATCACATCGATATTCCCAGCAACTGCGGCCTCTTCGTCCATCTTCCTAAACTGTTCTTCCTTGGCATAGTAGCCACTGGGGCCTAGATGATTATGGTGTTTGTTCCTCTTCGCTAGCTCAGTGTTACGGGCACTGAGCTCTAATGCCTCCGGTGAAGTCTTCTGAGCCACGAGCTCCTCCCATTGACTAGGAGTTATTTTACTGAACTCGTTGAAAGGAGTTAACCCCTTTTAGATATACTTCGTGTTGAGCTCCGACCTCCAATGGCGGAATGACTCTCCCATCATCCTGATAGCATTTTTTTACCAATTCGTGCTTACCCTCCAGAAATCTAAAATTGACCTTCAGCTGCCTATCCATAGTGCATTCTTTGTGTTCTCTGGTACCACTTTCCAGTTAGGGATTGCTGAGTTCAATTTATCTCTTACTAGGGCCCCGATCGCATTATAGAATTTTTCTCTTAATTCCTTTGGCTCAAGGATCTCCCCTGCTGGCTTGACCTCCGTTATCACATAGCATGCCTTATCTAGATATAGATTTCCTTTTCTATCCCCTCGTTTCCTCTTAGGCTTGGTAGTCATGGTTGTGTCTTAAGTTTGTGGAGCAGAGGCATCGTGATCCGTCTCTGTGGCTGTTGCCTCTGCTCTCCTTTCCTCTACTCCGTCTTGTCCAGTGAGATGTCACGGACGTCGACGTCGTCTTTTCTGAGTTTCAGGAGGGACCGGTATATACGATAAGTCAAAGTGTTAGCAGAGGTAACACCGCCAAAGCTTTAGTAAAATTTACAAGCTAAGGCTTTTTCCCTACCTCCTCGTTCGGGTCAAAATCCTTGTCCAAATCTTCCTTTGTTGGCCTCCTTCTGGCTTCACATGGGAAAGGATCCTCGGGACTTTCATATCCCTCTTCTGAGTCATCATCCTCTTCTTCTTCGCCTTCAGCAGCCTCTCCTGCTCTTCCATCTGCTCCCCCTTCCTCCTCGTTACACTGCTCCTGAGTAAGCATCACTTCTAGATCCTTTTCTAACTCATTATTGAACTGCTCCTGAGTTAGCTGGTCCTCTAGTGCTTGCTCCTCATTGGTTGGGTGCTCATCATGCTCGGGGCATCGGGCTACACTGTCTGGTGTCCACAACATTATTTCGCGCTTTGTTCTAATAGATGCAAGAAAGTGTGCTTTAGGTACGCGAGAAGGTATAAGAAATAAAAAAGGGCTATAAACCAAAGTAGTCCTATAAAACAACAATATATGAAAAAAAGAGTAGTAGCAGTGGTAGAGGCCTCAGAAACATGTCAATCATCATCTGATCTTGAACTTGGAGCATCAAGGCATCATAACAGAGAAGAGATGAGAAGGTAATGTAGAGGCGGCTGCTAATGATGCCAAGTTCCTCATAAGTTCTTGATCATCAGCTCATATTCCATATAATGTATGGACTTGGACAATTTCATCATCGGCAAAATAAAGGAGAGGAGAGGAGAGGGGAGATTTGGCAAAAAAACCAACAGCTGCTTAGCAAACAAAGTGCAGCAGCTAATGGCAAAAGACAGGACAACAAGTCCTGGGAGATTTGGCAAAAAAAAAGCAACATCAGCCAACAGTTAGTAGCTAGAAGTAGCCACTTAGGAGTAGTATGTAAAAAGTAGTTGAGTAGAGTAAGTGTAGCAGTAGAGTGGTAGTAGTAGAGTAAGAGCAGCATCCACTTAGGAGTAGTAGTAGGAGCATCACTAAAAGAAGAGCAGCAGTAGGAGTAGCAAGTACAGGGAGGAGTAATAGGAGTAGTAAGAGGAGGAGTAGTAGGAGTAGTAAGAGGAGTAGTAGGAGGAGTGGTAGTAGTAGTAGTAGTAGTAGTTGCAGCAGCAGCAACAGCCACTACACACCAGCAGTATATAAGCAAAAAAACAGAGAAGGAGTAGTAGTAGGAGCAGGAGGAGTACTAGTAGGAGTAGTGGTAGGAGTAGGAGTAGGAGTAGTAGTAGCAATAGCTACTACACACCAGCAATATATAAGCAAAATAAAAACAGAGAAGGAGTGGTAGTAGTAGAGTAAGAGCAGCAGCAGGCACTACACACCAGCAGTATATAAGCAAAATAAAAATAGAGGAGTGGTAGTAGTAGAGTAAGAACAGCAGCCAACAGTAGCCACTTAGGAGTAGCGAGTAGTAAGAGGAGTAGTAGGAGTAGTAAGAGGAGTAGTAGTAGGAGGAGGAGTAGTAGTAGTAGTGGTAGGAGGAGGAGTAGTAGTAGTAGTAGTAGTAGCAGCAGCAGCCACTACACACCAGCAGTATATAAGCAAAATAAAAACAGAGGAGTGATAGTAGTAGAGTAAGAGCAGCAGCAGCCACTATACACCAGCAGTATATAAGCAAAATAAAAATAGAGGAGTGGTAGTAGTAGAGTAAGAACAGCAGCCAACAGCAACCACTTAGGAGTAGCGAGTAGTAAGAGGAGTAGTAGGAGTAGTAAGAGGAGGAGTAGTAGGAGTAGTAAGAGGAGTAGTAGTAGTAGTAGGAGTAGGAGTAGTGGTAGGAGGAGGAGTAGTAGTAGCAGCAGCAGCCACTACACACCAGCAGTATATAAGCAAAATAAAAATAGAGAAGGAGTGGTAGTAGTAGAGTAAGAGCAGCAGCAGCCACTACACACCAGCAGTATATAAGCAAAATAAAAATAGAGGAGTGGTAGTAGTAGAGTAAGAACAGCAGTCAACAACAACCACTTAGGAGTAGCGAGTAGTAAGAGGAGTAGTAGGAGTAGTAAGAGGAGTAGTAGTAGGAGTAGTAAGAGGAGTAGTAGTAGTAGTAGGAGGAGGAGGAGGAGGAGGAGTAGTGGTAGGAGTAGTAGTAGTAGTAGCAGCAGCAGCAGCAGCCACTACACACTAGCAGTATATAAGCAAAATAAAAAATAGAGAAGGAGTGGTAGTAGTAGAGTAAGAGCAGCAGCAGCCACTACACACCAGCAGTATATAAGCAAAATAAAAACAGAGGAGTGGTAGTAGTAGAGTAAGAACAACAGTCAACAACAGCCACTTAGGAGTAGCGAGTAGTAAGAGGAGTAGTAGGAGTAGTAAGAGGAGTAGTAGTAGGAGTAGTAGTAGTAGTAGTAGTAGTAGTAGTAGTAGTAGTAGTAGTAGTAGTAGTAGTAGTAGTAGTAGTGGTAGGAGGAGGAGTAGTAGTAGTAGCAGCAGCCACTACACACCAGCAGTATATAAGCAAAATAAAAATAGAGAAGAAGTGGTAGTAGTAGAGTAAGAGCAGCAACCACTTAGGAGTAGCAAGTAGTAGTAGAAAGTAGAAAGTAGAAAGTAGTAGAGTAGAGTGGTAGTAGTAGTGTATTTTTAATTTTTACTAAAACTTGAGGATCATCATAATACTGACAAATGACAATGTAAGAAGAATAATATAAATGCAAATAGTGCATAGCTCCTACTTGCGTAAAACTGGACAGCAAGCGACGGTGTAAGCACTGGAGTAATGGTCTATGTGCAACTCACTTGGGCCATTCCTCTTATGTAACAAAACGTTCAAATTATGGTGCTGATGAGGATAGCTAGAGAGAGAGAGAGCTACTAGTGGGGATGGCTGGATGGATGTGTCATGGGTCATGAGAGAGAGCAAAAGGTGATGGCTCAAAAAAGGAGATGGCCATAGCAAACCCTAGGTAGCAGCTAACAGTAGGACAAAGAGAGAAGAATGGAGAGCTCAATCAGTGTGTAGCTAGGAGGAGAGGAGGAGGAGACATGGATGGCACCACCAGAGAAAGCGGAGGAGGCTGGCTGGGCTCCAGCATGCAATGGAAAATGGGGATCGATCGAACGCGAGGAGGCGAGATGAGAAGGCCCCTCTGCTGGTGCAAGTGGATTGAAGACAACAGGCCAGTTAAAAATGGCTTAAGCTATCCTGGCTAAGACTGGTGACAACAAAAACTGGGACTTGTGGGGCATGGGGCAAGTGACAATTTGTTGGGAATTGGAGTTTCTAAAAAGTGAGGAATAAAACTGGATGTCTTAGTAACAGCGTAATGCAAGCAGGAATATAGACAAGCCACTGCGTTAAAAAAATATAGACAAGCCACACCTCAATCAACTAATGGCACGAGAAATGATTTGTGGTTGCAAAGAACATTGAAAAGCATGCAAACTCTTCAATGAAGTCAGAATCAGCAATAATAAGCACATAATGAAGTTTAGTAGTGACTAAAAGAAACATCAATACATAACACATAATACTCATCATCTTCATATTAGCATGTATCAACTAAAAATTACCAGATAAGAACCAAAACAAATTGATAGAGCTTTGGAATCATGGAAGGTGGCCTCACAAATAACTGCATTAAGTACTAGTGGTAACACTATAAGTGCTATTTCTTCCTGTATATGAACGACATCAACATAAGAGGAGAACATCCTATGTAAGCCATGCAATCAATCAAGTCAACTTATAAAAGCATCTATTTTCTTCTGTTTCATTTCTATACATCAAAAATAAAAATGCTTCAAGCATGGGCCACTGGGTCAGGGCATCAGGTATATTGTTATCAGGCTAGGATTATCCAAAAGTAGCACAAAAAATTAGATGCATCCATAAAAAAATTAGGTCAAGTGCAGACACATCACCAAGAGCTATCTATCAGCCCATGCCTCCATTATTCAGCTACACATCAGCAAGCAGAGATCTGATACTTACCGGTCTAGTTGGACGATGTGCACTAGCGTGCGGGGGAGGGACGCCGAGGGTCGGCGTGCGGGGGCGGGCGCCGGGGGCCGGGCGCGGGACGTCGGGGGTCGGCACGCGGGGGCGGGCGCTGGGGGCGGGACGCCGGGGGTCGGCGCGCGGGGGCGGGCGCCGGGGGCTGGGTGTGGGACGCCGAGCACCGGGGGCTGGTGTGGGCGGGCGCGGGACCAGCGGTAGAAACCCTAGGCGCGGGCAGCCTGACGGCGTCGGAGGAAGAAGACAGCGCCTAGACAATAACTCCCGTGCGCTTCTTCCTATTTATACTCGGTACTATTTGTAGAGGCGGTTCCTAATCTAGCCGCCCCTAGAAATGCATTTTTAGGGGCGGTTCCTGATCCAACCGCCTCTACAAATATTTTCTGTTTTTTTTAATTATAAATTCTATATTTTTTATATCATAAAAACACAAAGTAATATAAAAAAATATGTATATGCACAAATATAATATTTTGTATTATTCTATATACGAAGAAATATATATAAACAATTATAGTCAAAACAATATAGAAAACAAAAAAAAAACAAAAATTAAAAATTTGAATTTTAAAAACTTCAACTACAATTTTATGACATTAAATGAACTAAAATGAAAATGTTGTAAACATAAAAGTTGTATAACTCATCAACATGTACAACTTTTATTTTGGTCATCTTGTCATGTGACTTTGTTTGAACGATTTAAATTTTGAAATTCAAACAATTTAAACTTGAGACAATATTTTGAAAGAGTAAATAATTTTAGATGAAAAACTCATGAATATCAAAGTTGTAGAACTCATCAATATGTACAACTTTTATTATGATCATATTTTCATTTGACCAAATTTGAACAGTTAAAATTTTGAATTTCACTAAATGACAACTTCAAACAAGATTTTGAAACCTTAAATGATTTCAACAATAAAAGTCGTGAACATAAAAGTTGTTGAAATCCTCACTATCTACAACTTTTATTTTGGTCACTTCTTCATATGACAAAGTGTTAGTAAACATTGTTCATAAATTCACATGTAACTCATAGTTTCATGAACTATACGAGAAACATGTTGATTTGTGAAGAATGTTTAGTATCACTTTGTTTGATAAAGAAATGATCAAAATAAAAGTTATAGATCTTGATGAGTTATACAACTTTGGTATTCATCACTTTTTTAGCTGAAATCATTTAATGGTTTAAAATCTCGTTCGAACTTATCATTTTTTAAATTTAAAAATTTGAAGTGCTCAAACTTTGTCAAATGAAAAGAATGACCAAATCAACACACTAACTTGATAGAGCAAGATTTTAGAAAATTTTAGGAAAAAAATCATCACATTTGGAGTTAGTATGAGGGAGAAAGACTAGTTATAAATTTTAACCAGAGATTAAAAAGAAAAATCACAGCTGTTCATGATGATCAATGATGAACAAGTGTGATTTCTCTTTTTAATCTATGGCTGAAACTTGTAACTAGTTTTTCTCCCTCATACTAACACCAAATATGATGGTTTTTCCCTAAAATTTTCTAAAATCATGCTCTATCATTTTAGTCTAGTCATCTATCTTTGTCACTAATTTTGAACAATTCAAATTTTAAATTTTAGAAAATAACAGCTTCAAACCTGATTTTCAAACACTAAATGATTTCAGTTGTAAAGGTGATGAATATAAAAGTTGTATAACTCATCAAGATCTCCTGCTTTTATTTTGGTCATTTCTTCATTTCATAAAGTGTTAAGTGATTTCATAAAGTTTTAGTAGTAATAGAGTGGATGTTCAAATAGAGTCATAAATATATAGTCTCACACGCATGCATAAACGAAGTCTTACAAACACACACTTACACAAACACTACAAGTTCAACAACTAGCTAGCCCGCTGTAACGGCTTTCCCCTTGATACATTTTCGTTCCCATGGCATTATGTCTTTGGGGAGGTTCTTTTCTACAACACTGATCTTTTTAGGAAAATCTGTGAATAGCGGCATCTTATCGTAGTTATTGTAATCTTCAACATCGTCCACGCCATCAACTCCAATAATGTGCTGTTTTCTAGAGGCAACCACGTGTTTTGTCTTCTTCTTCGGGGGGAGGTTACTCTGTGGGTCAGACATATAGAAAACTTGTGTGACACGTGAAGCGAGCACCCAAGGGTCATCTTGGTAGCCTAGATTCTCGAGGTCTAGGACTCTCAATCCGATCTCGTTCAGTTGGTGTTATTTGATCCAGCGGTATCGAAATAGGGCCACCATTATATCCCTTCCATAGTCAAGTTCCCATATCTCTTCAATGATGCCAAAGTATTGAATCTTTTGCCCCAATCCATCGATAGCCTCTATTCGAACGCTGCTATTTTGGTTCACATATTTACTATCCTTTGCGTGAGTATAGTACGTATACCCATTGATATCATAAGCATTCCAAGATGTCACTTGTCTCGATGGCCCCTCCACCAACCTACTGATGGTAATAGAGTCTATAGTTTCTCTAGGCGGTATGTTTTGGTCCTTCAACCATGTAGTTAGTCGTTGCTTGTGTTGTTTCATGACCCAATCATCCGAACGGCCATTTCTCTCCGCCATAATGATAGCCAAGTGTTCATCAATGTACGGTTGCATCAGTTATGTACTCTGCAAGACACTATAATGCGCCTAACTTACCTCTTTGTAATCATGGTCGATGAACACTTTTCTACCACTGGTGCCCTTCCCAGCCAGCCTACCCTTGTGACGAGAATCGGGTTTACCAATCCCTTTATGTACTTTTAGGTACTCTTGACAGCACTCGATGACTTCTTTACTACTGTAACCCTCTATCATGGAGCCCTCTGGGTATGCTCGATTATGCACGTATCGACTTAGAACCGACATGAACCACTCATAGGACCACATTTCATGCAAGTAGCAAGGGCCTAGCGCCTATATCTGATGAACCATGTGAATCATGAGATGTGGTATTATATAAAAAAAAGCAGGAGGTAAACACATCTCCAGTTGATTTTGTGTCTCCACCACAAATTCATGTAGGTCACTCAGCTCTTGCTTGCCAATCGTCTTCTGTGAGATCTTCGAAAAGAAGTAGCACATGCGGGTGATGGCCATTTTCAAGAACTCTGGCTTTATAGCCCTGATTGCAATAGGTAGAAACACTGTCAGCATCACATGGCAATCGTGAGCCTTGCAGTGTGTTATTGACAAGTCCTTCATCGATACTAGCTTCTTCACATTTGCTGAAAACCCAGTCGAGACTTTGATCCCCCTCAGGAAAGTGCATATAGCTCTCTTCTCATCTGGTGTTAGGTTAAAGCACGCCGCGGGCAGAGTGTATTTTCCATTAGCCTCAGGTACCGGGTGAAGCTGTGGCATCACATTTAGCTGCACCATGTCTTTTTGTGCTTTTAGACCATCCTTTGACTTGTCTGTGTCCATCAAGGTAGCAATGAGACTCTCAAAGACATTCTTCTACATGTGCATAGCATCAATGACATGGGGGACCTCCAAGTCTGGCCAATAAGGCAGATACTGAAAGAAGATCGATTGTTTCTTGAAAGGTACTCCTTCGATAGGAGGTGTGCTTCTATCTCTGTTCGTCCTATCCGGATTCTTCTTTCCATAGACGACACGTATGTTTTCACCATTCTGTACACGTGTTCTCTGTTATGATGTCTCTTTGGAGGGGGTTCAATCTCCGGAGTGTTGTCATAAAATCTAAAGAACAATTTGTTGCGGTACTTATGACTTGTCTTTAAGAAGCATCGGTTCCTTAGGTAAACTATCTTCTTGGATGCATCCAGGTACACCCATGTAGTACCATCCAAGCAAACCAAGCATCCCGTCTTCCCTTTGATCTGTCCAGACAAAGCAAACAGCGTGGGGTAATCATTAGTAGTAACAAATATTATTGCTCTATATATGAAGTCCTCCTTTCGGAACGCATCGTACATCTACTCCCCATGCCTCCATAGCCTCTCTATTTCTTGCATCAAAGGCTCGAGGAACACGTCTATATCAATGCCTGGTTGTTTAGGGCCAGAAATAAGAATAGTGAGGAGAAGGTACTTTCTCTTCTAACACAACCATGTTGGGATGTTGTACATGGTCAAGATCACTGGCCATGTGCTGTGGTCGCTCATCCTCTCATTGAAGGGATTCATTCTATCGGTGCTCAAGCCAAACTGTACATTCCTTGGGTCATCACTGAATTCTTTGTGCTTCTCATTAAACCTTTGCCACTGACTACAATCAGCCGGGTGTGCAATCTTATCATCATCCACCTTGCGCTCATCATCCCACCATGTCATGAGTGCAGATTCTTTAGGGTTTAGGAAGATACGTCTCAAGCGGTCGGTCACTGGCAGGTACCACGTTACCAAGGCAGGAATTCTTCTCTGCTTTGCATCGTTGCCTAATGGAGTGTCCTCTGGGGGCTGAGATTCTTGTACCACCTTTTTTGTACCCTTCTTATTCCTCTTTTTCCTCGTGGAGGTTTTGTCCCCACCGTAAAGGTCATTGTTCTTGTACCGGCTGGCCCCACATCAGGGACATTTATCCAGTGACTTGAACGTTTTGCCATGAAAAAGTATACAGTGGTTGGGGTATGCATGGATTTTTTCAACCCCCATTGTCAATGGACTTATAACCTTCTTTGCTTGGTATGTGTTGGTGGGAATTGAGTTTGGTTGTGGCAGCACCCATGACAGGAGATGCAATAGATCATTGAAACTATAGTCTGACCAGCCATACTTAGCCTTCAGAATGAGCAGCTCAAGCACAAAATGTAGCAATGTCCAATGTGTCGGACAACCCTTTTCAACACCATACACAGTCTCCTTCGATACTTTTGTCATCCTTTCCAAATTTTCTAGACCTTTCAGGCTATTTAGTAAAATCTCTAGTCTAAAGGCTCGAATCATGTCCTCCAAATCATCTTCATCCCCAACACGTGCTCCACCATCATTATTGGCACCACCTTTGTCGTTACCATCCCAACCACCAGCATCACCACCTTGTTCATTGCTAAACTCGAAATCCATTCGTGCATCAAGCTCTGCTGAATATTGGGACAGGGATTCTATGGTTTCGTCGTCGTATTCCTCCCCATCCTCATCGTTAACAATAACCGTTTCACCATGATGAATCCACACTGTGTAGTTCTCAACAAATCCTCGCATAATCAAATGTGATCTGATGATAGTCACATCTGTCCATGCCATACGGTTCTTGCAATCTTTACATGGACAAATAATTGTATCCTTATTCTCTTTCAATGTCGTTGCATGCTTCTTTGCGGCTTCAATAAATTTATCCACCTCTTCATGAAAACCAGCCTTGAACCTTAACGAACCATACATCCAAGAGTTCATGTACTCCATCTTTTACAACAACAACAAAACAAACATTAAAGGACTACTTATTCAGATATATATAAAAATAAAACAAATTAATAATTACTTGAGAATAATTGTATATACTTCAGATATATATGAATATAAATCTAATATAATTACATGAAGCATACAAATACACCATGGTAAAGGAAAATTAATTAATGGCCCATTTATCCATAAATAATTAAAATACATAATTATTGATTACAATAAACATTTTCAAAGATAACAATTAGCAACAATTATACTTTATCCAATATCTTTCATACAAACCCTAGTCCAATTTCATCAAACATAAATTTACAAAAATGAAATTAATAAAAAAACCAAACCTTAGATCTAGATTCACATGCACATGAAACATCCATAAAACTAACTAATTGTTCACTAAAATTAAAAAACATGGACCAAATAAGGGTATGATCTTGTTACCCTCCCTAATTTACCCTAGTACATTTAAAATTTGGGTCTAATTTGCTTCATAAATAGCTCAAGCACCATAGAAGAGAGAGAAAAATAAAACTCTAATTACTCACTAACCAACCATTAAAACTTCAAAAAAAAGTATGGAATATCATTTTCTTACCTTCTACAACCTCTCCATCAAAGGATTTGAGACCAAAACCTTCTCCCCTTAGTAGAGCAATTTTTTGAAGGTGCCCAAGGCCTCCCCACCTTTCTTTCACGAGTTGAAGTGAGTGATCCGAGGAAAAAAAAGGTGCTGCATCTGTTTTATATGGGAGGTATTTGTAGGGGCGGCTGGTGATTGAGCCGCCCCTACAAATCGGAGCTATAAATACGGGGCCATTTGTAGGGGTGGCTCAATCACCAGCCGCCCCTACAAATAGTATTTCCAGGGACGGCTGGTGATTGAGCTGCCTCTACAAATCAGACCCTATTTGTAGGGGAGACTCGTAAGACCAGCCGCCTCTGCTGTTCCATTTATAGGGACGGCTGGTGTCTGGGCACCCGAGCACGTTACTGTAGGGGTGGCTCCTTCACCAGCCGCCCCTACAAAAAAAATCAAATTGTTGCTAAAAATCGTTTTTTACGTACACATTGACAATTGTGTGCCACGCATATATGTTCCATGCAATGCAAACCATAGCGTATACTCCCCATCTTAAAATAAGTATCGTTTGTTAGCCTGTTAGGTTTTGTGCAGGTCAAATTTTATAAACGATGCATGGTAGAGGAGCGGCAACAGGTCCTAGAAAAAAAAAATTATGCGACCACCGTCGCACGCACAGGTCCTGACTCCTGAACTGACGGGGAGCGATCGAAGCCGTGCTCCCAATTCCCATGCATATAGGGCCGGCCCGTTTGGTTGGAGACATGGAGGACTTGCCTGGTAAAAAGTGTTGCCTGAGAGTTGTCTGGAAAGTTGATGATTTTTGCCTGGCCAGGCAAATCTGAAGAAGGTCTGTTTGGTTGGAGACCTGTGCCTGAGAATGTTAATAAGAGAAGATATTCATAATATCAGTGTGTTAACTGATGTCTGTGATATATAATTAGCATATAACTTTTGCAGTTTTACTAAAAAAAATATTTGTATAAATATTTTAATTAGTTAAATAAATATAGAATTATTTATAAATCTAAAAACGTTATTTTAATTAGATTTATTTTAGATTATTAAGCTAATAAAATAGAAATAAATATGTATTCATATTAAATTAATCCATAATGGTACACGTTTGCCTTAATAAAATAGCTAATGTACTTTTGCCTTAATTATAAGTAGCTAATGCACGGTAGTTAAATAGCTAAAGCAATTAAATCAGTCATTGGAGTAGTACTGATCCAGGCAAAGAAGCAGCAGGAGCCAGGCGACCGTTTTTCTACGCCTGGAGATGCCTGGGGCAGGCAACCCACCAGGTCTGCAACCAAACAAGGTGCAGTCAACTTCCAGGCAAGTTACAGGCGAGGCATTTTTCTCCCAGGGTTCAATCCAAACATGCCCTATAATCCCGTCCCAATCCCATGCTGTGTTCTGCTCCAAGCTGCCTGCTGGCGCGAAGATCTTGCCGCTGGGCGCGCTGGCGGCGGCCAAGAGCCGAAGAGGTCTACAGTATCGCTTTTCGGCTTTTGGCGGCACGGCAACCGAGTGTTGGATGATGATGCGATTTGAAGCTGTGGTGCCTGCAGGTGGTGTGGTTTCACGGGGAGCAGCAATGGGGCAGGCGGAGCCGAGCCGCGGAGGGGTGACTGCTGCTGGGTGAGGGTGACCGCGCTCTCGTCCGAGGAGAGCGGCAACGGTGACAGCTGGTGCCTGCCTAGTGCCTGGTGGTGGAAATGCTGCCTCCTACTACGATGCTGCCTCGGACTGGTGGTGATCATCTGTGCCCGCCGAGGCGCCGACGCGACGTCCCGTCCGGCGTGCTGGTGTTGGCAGCAGGCCAGCAGCATTGCCACTTGCACCGTGGTCCGTGGATGGAGACGGAAGCCTCGTTCGGCTTACCCCATATTCGGCTTGTTCGGCTTGTTTTTTCAGTCAGAATAGTGTTTTTCTCTCACAACAATTCAGCCAGAACAGTGTTCTTCAGCCAGTTTCAGCCAAGATTCAGCAAGCCGAACGGGACCGGAGAGGCGAGGTATCTACAGTTACAGCTCGGGACATGTTTGGTCGTGGATCGCAGCATGCCACGACTCGCCATGTGCCTAATGGCTTGTTTGGATTTCGTACTTTAGACAGTTTTAGCTCTTGAGACCCTAAACATGTACGTAATTTAAAATGTATTATCTAAAGTTTAGCACATCTCATAAAAAGATTATTAATTCAGAGTGAGCTAAAGTGATTTAAAGTTTATTTAGTGCTTATTTTAACCAACTAACCAAGGAATCCCAATGAGACCTAAGCTTGAGCATGCTTAGCTCTCGTTTAGTTGCTGACGGAACTTAATTACTAGACATGTTGTAGAAACTCTGTTGCGCTGATAGGGAGGAGACAAGACAGGAGAGAGAAGAGATTAGCTCTCATGCAAGCAACAAGCTAGACACAAGATCCTATGCAGTGGCGGGCCTAGATAGCAAGTGTATGTGAGGGCAATAGGAAAGAAAATGAGACATGCATGGTATCACATACTCTCTCCGTCCCTGAATATAAGGCATGCACGTATTTCAAAATTCAAACTTTTTTTTTTATCTTTGACTAATAATTAGACTAATTATATCATAATTTTACATTATAAAAGTAGTTACATTAGTATTTGTATTTGGAAATAATTTCTAATGATCAAACTTTTATTCCTATAAATTATATATTACAAGAGAAATTATAGGTCAAAATATGTTTTTGAAGACCGCACCAAGTTAAATCGTGCCTTATATTCAGGGACGGGGAAGTAATAATAATAACAAAAACTTTATGTAGACAAGTATGAGACAACTATTATATAACTTGGCTCTTATAACTTGACTTATAGTTAAATAAACAGTTGGCTATATTAGGGCACGACACTAGAGTCAACTTGCTAGCTCATATGAACTTAAAAAGATAAAAAGATGGAGTAACCAAATATGCTAGTATAAAAAATGTGTAAGCATAGGCACTCGAATCATAGAAAAGCGTGTAAGCTTAGCTCTTCATAAAGAGTTAGTTTAGGGCACCCTTAACATATGAGGTAGTTATTAGCTCTAACACAACTTCTTCAATGATGTTAACTTTTAGCAATAGCTCATAATATAATTAGGTCCACATGATAACCTCACATAATCTTGAAACGTGCGTATAAGACTAACTCTTGATCAAGAGATAGTTTTTCTCTCTCTTCTATTAAAATATAAAATAAAATACTTAGAGCTAGTGTAACACCCCAAGTGTTAAGCTTGCATTTTTGCAATTTCATTGCATGAGCATAAGTATCATCCATTCATTTGCACTCATGAGCATGAAATGATACATTTTCTAATTGTGATTACTTTCATAAAATGCTTAAATTGCCTTGTGAATGCTTAGTGATCATGCTTGATAATGCAAGTGGGTGTTGTTTGGTCATTAAACCAACTTAGACACTTAGGATGAGAAATGAAACCAAGTTTATATTTGTGATTTGGTCCAAAAATGCTTCTAAGTGTTGGTATACCTAGAATTACCCTTTATCATGTTGATTGTTTGACCTATCTTGACTAACTACTTAGAAGGCTTGCATGGCAGTAGGACCTAAATAAAAGTTGTAGTTTAGCTCCTGTAGAACAAACCTTGTTTTATGGTCAAGAGCTGGATCAGTGCCTAGGTTAGTCAAATAGGGCTCACAAAAACCAATTCAATGCAGTTTTTGAAACCTAAGAAATGGCTAAGTCATAAACTGACTTTTAGTTTCCATGTACCCATTTTTGGGGAATTTTTGTTTGCAAACCATTTTGAATTTGGCCAAACTTCTTTAAGTAAAGTTGTAGTACTCATGTAGCTCCAACAAATGATGAAAATGGTTGATCAAAATTCACCACGGTTTCGGAGATCTGGGGGCTCAAAGTTTGGGTTTTAGGCGGTTTCGTCTGGCCTGAAATCGGCCTTTGCCAGTTCAAATTGGACGACGGTAGTGACCGACTATGTCAAGCCACACGCGCCGTGTGGCAGCCGTATGTCGGCGTCGGCCTGCGCTGTTGAGCCAAAGGGGTGGAAAACGCGGGCACTCACTCTCTCTCACGCTCACTCTCGCTCTCTCTCCCTCTCTCACCCTCGCGTAGCACCGAAACGGAGACCATCGGGCCGCGCCGCCGCTGAGCCATCGCCAGCCAAATCCACCACCCGCACCACACCACCGTCCAATTCACCTCACCCACAGCTCGGCCGTGTTGCCCTCTACCGCACCGACCCGCTAACGTCACCATTCGAGCACCGATAAAGCCCTTAGGACAATGTGCCACCACCGTAGCCACCATCACCACCGCCGAGCTTGAGCTCATCGTGGCCATGCTCACCTAGTCCTCTTCCTCTCATGCTTCTGTCGATGAAATATGGTCGGCAGTCTACCTAGGGGTATGCCCAAGGTAGTAGATTATCGGTAGATAGGTACCAAGCTACAAACAAGATGGTGACGCAAGACAGACACGAGGTTTTATCCAGGTTTGGCCACCGTGAAGGCATAATACCTACGTCCTACGTTTGATTGTATTGTTGTATGTCAATGAGATGATTTTTGAGAGGGGTCCCCTGCCCGCCTTATATAGTCTGGGGGCAGGGTTACAGATCTAGAAACTAATCCTAACCAGTTACAATTGCCATAGGTGGCCGGATAAGGATTTCTATTCTAACCGACCAGGATCTTGCTTGATCTCCAAGTCTGCCTTGATTCCTTGCGCGGGACTCTGAGCAGGTCGGCTGGGCCGCGCATTATCTTCTAGTGGGCTAGACCCCCTGGTCCGGGCCGGCCCAAACCTAGCCGTAAGGGTATAGGGGTTAATACCCCCACAACTAGTCCTCGAGCACCATGTATTATGTTGCGACACACCGTTTGATCTTCTTCAGTTAATGCGGTATGTCTTCATGTCATCTCCAACTGGTTGAAACATTGACCAAGCAAATGTGCCAGTATTCTGGTCAGCACAGAGAGCAGTAGACCATGATTATAGCCGAAGATTTTGGTTGTCCAAAGAATACATGGTGCTCTAAAGAAAAAAGGAAAGGATTTCTTTCCTGATCAAGTGTGCCCACTTGTATTTCTGATAAGAAATATAAGTGACCCCTGTACAGGAATAGTTATGGCCAACGATCAGAGTGTAGGGGTCGATAAAATATGCACATTCACCGCAAGGTGAAGTGTGCCCACTTAGTCCCTAAGCCTGGTAGTAGGTGACGTAGGCGCATGGTGCCAGGGTCTAAAAAGAATTTCCAGTTAAGTTGAGAATCCAATCGTCGTACAAGCGATACGAGCTGCACCGGCAAGTGCATCGTACCGATGTAGTCCCTGAGCTTGCTGGTAGGCGAGGTATTAGCCTTGTAGCAAGGTTTAAGTGAGAAAAAATATCCCAACTGTATGCGAGTCGCCAGTTGCATGTAGTCGAGACGCGAAGGCCTCGAGCTGTGGTCAGAGAGTGGTCGAGGCAGTCCCCGAGCACAGGTCGAGGAGCGAGCAATGAATTCCTCGAGCTGTGGTCAGAGAGTGGTCGAGGTAGTCCCCGAGCACAGGTCGAGGAGCGAGCAATGAAGTCCCCGAGCTATGGTCAGAGAGTGGTCGAGGCAGTCCCCGAGCATAGGTCGAGGAGCGAGCAATGAAGTCCCCATGCGTAGCTTGAAATTCCTGCAATATAAATATGTAGAATGGTAGTACATGATGTACAAAATAATAAATTATGTAGAAAAAATCAGCGGTGAAGAAATAGCGTATGACGCTCAGTAGTCATTTGCAAATGAGCATGATGTGATAAAGCAGTTGGTGCTTTGTAAACATCAGTGTTAATGTGAAGTTTATGTTTATACTTAATATAAATTGCCCGACCAGTTAGTATGTAGCTGAGTCTCCAGCCCTAGCTAGCCCATTAACCATAACGCGGGGCGCGGAGCCCGTGCACGTGTAGGAAGAACAAAGCATCGCTAAGGAGCCGCTGCCGACCACCCATAACGCAGAGGGCAGATGCTCATGCACGTGTAGGGAGGAGCCAGAGACAGGGCCATTTCTGGAGACATCGAGCGTCAACATGACTGGTCGAGGATTTGCATTAAGTATAGCTGTATGTTATATTTAAGATTGTATACATGGACAAACGTTATTTGAAGAATAATCATGACGAGAATGTTGTGGAGAAACGTCGTAATGAAAATTATATTAAATATAAATATTAGAAGTGTACTTATCTTTGGATAGAAATCTAGTCGATGGCGATAAAGTTGTCCGATCCTCGTGCTTTTCGGCCTATTGTGATGGTGGTCGCGGTTGTCATAGCGCCGTTCTTCGTGGCGATCATCATTGCGATGTGGTCTGGTGGTCGAGGTGGTCGGAGCTCGGCGGAGCCGCTCAGGACGTGGTCGACGTGGTCCGTGGTCGATGTAGTCGGAGCTCGGTGGAGCCGCTCGGGACGTGGTCGACGTGGTCCGTGGTCGACGTGGCTGCTCGATTAGTTCGGTGGTCAGAGGGCATGTACCTAGTTCCATCGCATGGGGAGGCAAAAGCCCTCGGGCATGTCCAGCCAAGGTTGGGCGCAGTCGGAGATCTGCCTTGCTTGCGTGAAGGTTACGGAGTAGCCTGATGGCGGTTTAGTAGATTGTATGTGGTCTTCATATTTGGAGTCGGAGAAGCACATGGAGCCCTTCTAGGTTGTCGCTGTACATTGTGTATGAATACATACATAACACGAACACCCATAGTTGGCCCACTTGCTTGTACTCCGTCTTCTTGCATGGCTGCTTGACGTCATCTTCATCGTGCATGTAATGGCAAGCCATCATGCAAATCTGGTGTCGTAGCTCCATGTGGATGCCACGTGGAGACCAAAAAAACCAGACGCTTGAGTCAAAATGGGACCATCTACGCCACTGGGCCGGATCGAGATCGATCCGATCGACTCTTGTGATATGTCATAGATGTTAGGGCTGCTGCTTGTCTTAGTGCACCGTTACTTCTTGATACTCCTCAATCCGAACCATGTTGATGAAGTTACGTGGCTTTGGCCAAGGTCGATGTATAAAACACAGATCCGAGCAGCGTTGTATATTGTATGTGTAGTTGGATGCAGTATTTCGCAGGCTGTAGGGCTGAGCCTGGTAATTCTCCATCAAGGCTTCGCACTCGGAGAGCTGGAGACTCATTGCGGGGGCTGGTCGGCGACGAACAGAGCGCCCTTCAGGAGTAGATGTGACCACGAGATCCGTACCGAGTCGTGTAGGATGGCTGGCCTGAGCTGGTCGGGTAGATCTGTTGTGGGTAGTGGTTACCTGCTCGGTAGGTTGATTTTGAATCGAATCTACCAGAGCTAGGGTTTCAGCAAGCTTGGTGCCAACCCAATCGATGGAGTCGAGTAGGTCGGTGTTGTCGATCTGCCTCCCTTTGTAGTGAGGAAGCGAATGACGGTTTATCGGCGTGGCTGAAGACGATGCTGGTGTGGCCGGAGCTAGATCCAACATGGTTGGAGCCATAGCTGATGCCAGTGAAGCAGTGGTCGATGCAGATTGGATCTGCGCCTCCTCCGTGGTCATGGCGATGAAGTTGTCGGAGCTAGTGGTCCAGGTGATCTGGCCGATGGTGAACGTGAGGCCATTTGGCGTAGCCATGGAACCGGGGATGATGACCATCTTGTTTGTCTGGGGAGCAGTACGCACACCCCCTACCTGGCGCACCACTGTCGACGAAATATGGTCGGCAGTCTACCTAGGGGTATGCCTAAGGTAGTAGATTATCGGTAGACAGGTACGCAAGCTACGAACGAGATGGTGACGCAAGACAGACATGAGGTTTTATCTAGGTTCGGCCGTCGTGAAGGCATAATACCTACGTCCTGTGTCTGATTGTATTGCTGTATGTCAATGAAATGATTTTTGAGAGGGGTCCCCTGCCCGCCTTATATAGTCTAGGGGGCAGGGTTACAGATCTGGAAACTAATCCTAACTAGTTATAATTGCCATAGGTGGCCGGATAAGGATTCCTATTCTAAGTTTCTAACCAACCAGGATCTTGCTTGATCCCCAAGTCTGCCTTGATTCCTTGCGCGGGACTCCGAGCAGATCGGCTGGGCCGCGCATCGTCTTCTAGTGGGCCGGACCCCCTGGTCCGAGCCGGCCCAAACCTAGCCATAAGGGTATAGGGGTTAATACTCCCACAGCTTCTAGGCGTTTGTAGGGTCGAGATGGCGACTAGAGGGGGTGAATAGTCGTTACTAAAACTTAATCGTGTCGGCTAATCGAAACAAGTGCGGAATTAAAACTATCGGTCTAGCCAAAACTACACCCCTCTATCTATGTTCTCTAGCTCCTTGCAAAGATCCTAATTAAGCAACAAAGGTGCCGGGCTAGCTAGAGCTCACCTAACCAATTCTAGGAGCAAAGTCACACAAACATATGCCACTAGTATTTCAAGCAATGAGGGAGCTCCTACACATGCTAATAATTAAAAGCACAAAGCCAACTAAGCTCACTAGCAATGCTCAATAACAAGGCAACCAATGCCAAATTAGAGAGCGCAAATATTTAGCTACACAAACTAAGCAAAGTGACTAACAAGATTACACAAACCAAATTAGCCACGCAAGGGAGCTACTTCTATGCTACACAAGCAAGAAGGTAACTAGTGAGCTACACAAGCAAACTAATTACAAGAGCAACTACACAAGCATAATATATATAAAAGTAATCACAAGCTTGTGTAAGGGGATTGCAAACCAACGAGAAGAACAAAGGTTGACACGGTGATTTTCTTCTGAGGTTCACGTGCTTGCCAACACGCTACGTCCCCGTTGTGTCAACCGCTCACTTGGAGGTTCGGTGGGTAATTGGCATCACCCGCCAAGCCCGCACGTCGGGCACTGCAAGAACCTACCCCGAAAGTGAGGGTAGCTCAATGACACGCTCAACTAGAGTTGCTCTTCATGGCTCCCGTGGGGGCGAGCACAATGCCCCTCACAAAGCTCTTCTCTGGAGCACCGCACAAGTTTCTTGCGGGCTTCGACGGAGACCACCACCAAGCCGTCTAGGAGGTGGCAACCTCCAAGAGTAACAAGTACCACCGGCTTGCAACTCGATCACCTAGTGTCACTCGATGCAATCTCACAATGCAACACACTAGAATCACACTCACTCGCAATCAATTCGCACTCTTGCAAGCACAAGTGAGTTAGAGGGCATCCAAGCACTCCTACACAAGCCATATAGGCGTGAGGGTGCTCAGCGACCAGCCCAAGGCCGGCCACACACTTCTTTTATAGACTCAAGGGCTAAAATAACCGTTACCCCTTCACTGGACAAAGCGCGTACTGACTGGACGCGCAAGTCATAACGACCGGACGCCGAAACCCAGCGTCCGGTCACTTACAAAAAAGGTTCCAACGATGTTTTCAGCGACCGGACGCGTCCGGTCATCACTGACCGGACTCTCCCAGCGTCCGGTCGCTTCTAGACACGCTAAAAACACTGACCGGATGCTGTGACCAGACTCACAGGTGCCGACCGGACGCTGGACCCCAGCATCTAGTCGTTTTTCACGCCAGCGTCCGGTCATAGACCTTTCAGCGCTAAAACGGCTATAACTCTTAGCTCCGAACTCCGATTTCGATGATCTTGGACATTTTGGAAAGCTTACTCAGAGGGCTACACATCCCACATGCATACTTGATCCAAATCACAATAGACCAAAGCAGTATTCCAATCCAAGGACCATCCTATAGTTTGGAGTACACCAAAAAACATTTTTCTCTTCTCTAAGTTGATTCACAACAACTCTAACTTCTTCTCCTTTGCAAATGTGCCAACACCACCAAGTGTGCACCACCATGTGTATGTGTGTTAGCTTTTCACAAACATTTTTCCAAAGGATTAGCCACTCAACTTGCCACGCCACTCGATCCTAGCGATGATGCAAAGTTAGATCACTTGAGTGGCACTAGATGACCGATATGCAAACAAGTTTGCCCCTCTTGATAGTACGACCATCTATCCTAAACCTAGTCATCAACTTCTCTACACACCTATGACCGGTGAAATAAAATGCCCTAGGTTATACCTTTGCCTTGCGCATTCCATTCCATCTCCTCCAATATCGATGCAACACATGCACCAACATGATCAACAATGATATGATCCACTTCATATCATCATGTGATCATATTGGTTCATCGATCTTGACTTCACTTGCTTTTCACCATTGCCTTCATCCATCGGCGCCAAGTCTTCCTCAAGCTTCACCGCCACGCGGTCCATCGCTCCAAAGCCTCCAACTTGCCCTTCACGCTTGCAACCGGTCCATCAAGCCATGTCTTGTCTTGATCTTCTCCACCTTGATCACATGACTCAATGTCATGTCTCATGTGCAATAAGCTCCTTCATCATCACATGTGTGAGCTTTGCAACATCTCCAAGCCATTTTCACCTTCATGGCATATGTTGCTCACACATTTGTACCTGTGGACTAATCACCTGTGTATCTCACATAAACACAATTAGTCCACCTAGGTTGTCACTCAATTACCAAAACCACACAAGGACCTTTCAATCTTCCCCTTTTTGGTAATTGATGACAACTCTACAAAGATATGGAAATTAAGCTCTTTTGGATTCATGTTGCTTGCCTAAGCAATTTTACCATGTGTAAATGATTTTGGACAAGTACCACAAACCCAAAATAGTAGTATTAGCTCCCCCTACATATGTGCTAGAGTGTTTGATTTGAAGTTCGCACATATGCATAGATTGTAATTGTGGGAGAGTAATTACTACCAAATGATGCTAAGGTGTATCGAGTAAACCTTTGAAGCATGATTCCAATCGGAGTTGCACCTTTAAGTTCATCCTTAGCACCATGGTTAGCTAGATAACACTTGGAAATAAAATCACTAGATACCTCGTGAGATCAACATTAAAACCAAGGTACTAGCATTACTTGAAAAGCATACCAAGTGTCTAGCTATCATCCTATGCATGCTAGTTTTCATTTCATCAATCAAATTCTACAACTAGCATACCTCACACAAGCATGCATATTGAATTTAAGAACTTATGCAATGCAAGCAAGAACATGAATGTGCACATATCAAATGCAATCAATCAAAGTTCATGAGCTTGCTCCCCCTACTTGTATGCTTCTCTTGTCCAAGAATTTTGATCCATCTCTTTTCTTTAATGTTGCTCCCTCTTTGTCCATGCCCATGTCCAACCTCTACTTCTTTGTTTCAATATCTCCCAAAGCTTTCATATCTTATCTCTCCCCATTGTACAATCTTAATCTCAAAGCTTTCATATCTTTGTACAATCTCTCCCCCTTTGTCGTCAATTTCCATAAAAGGTGTGCTTCTCATTGATGCAAAGGTTTGCATTTGGGGTAAATGGTTGAGGCTTGAATCTTGCATTTTTTATGAACATCTTCATGATTGTTGGCTATCTTCATGATTGTTGGAATGATACCACTTGTAGATACCACTTGTAACTTGTGTAGGGCTTCTTGAGATACCACTCATAAGATCTTTGATCTTGATATCAATTTGTGTGACACCTCCCCCTATGTGATAGCATGGGTCATCCATTTGATACACTTGAGCTCTTATAGGTGAGGGATGCATTCTTTATTTGATGATCACTTAAAGTTGAGGATCACTTGTGGAACCATCATCTTGCATGATTGATACCACGTATAAATGTGATATCACTTGAAAGAATTTTCTAGTATGAAACCACTTGTTGGATTTGCCCATTTTTACCATTTCTTAAACATTTTCTATCTTCATGAGTACCACTTATAGGATATCACTTGTGGGTTGATCTAGACATTACTTGTGAATTCTTGATGAAATACTTGAGTCTAGATACCCCTTAGAACAAACAAACTATATATCCATTTGCATTGTTGTCTTGTGCTTGTACTCTTATCACTATCATGAGCTTCTAATGTTGACTTGAACTAAATTGATTTGCTTAAGCTTCCAAGTCCGGTTTGAACCAATGACAAGCTTCTTCACACCTCTTGCAAGGATTATCTTGCCAATGTTGTACTTGTCACTTGTTAGCAATCCAAATTAAGTCAAGTAATTGGGTTTACTAGCTCATGAACAAATTCATATACTAACCACTAGATCAATTTATCATTCAAGCAATAGTGGTAGGCTATGAATTTAAACATTTCATTTGTTATGCATGATCCTATGAAACATGTACTATATGCACTAACCGCATACTAGTAAGGGATGAAATGATCATGCACATTACAATGATACCTTTGCTATGTTGGAGTAGAGGATAGTCACATAGATTCCAATTCATTACTCCAATAGCAATGTAAAGTCTAGTTATAAGCTTGGTGAAGACCAATAGACACCATTTTTAATTCCAGTCTTCACCCATACGAAATGAATACCACTTATGATCAAGTGCACTGTCGGTGTTTTGGACCGGGGGGGGGTCCTCAACCAACCAGTGAATTTGTTCTGCGTGCTCCCAATTCTAGATGGTGATGCAAAGAGACACAAGGTTTATACTGGTTCAGGCAATCGAGGCCCTACGTCCAGTCTGAGAGGTCGGTCTTGTATTCCTTGCACCAAAGTGCTCGTAGTAGGGGGTTACAAGCTAAGGGAGAGAGGGAGCTAGTCCCAGGTCTCGGTAAGGTGTCGTGCGGGCTACTTGAGGCGTTGCTCTCAGGCAGCAGAGACGTACGTGTGTGTGTGTTACAAGGCGTTCTTCCCCGTCCCCCTAAAACGGCCCAAGTCCTCTCCTTTTATAGCCTGAAGGGAGGACAGGGACGGTACATGAGCTAACTGTATGGTGTCATGTGAACAGAGGCAGCGTGTCCGGGCCCTGTAGCCTATTCCTACGACGGCGTGGTCATCGGAGTGGTCCATCCTTGGAGTACTGGGGCGGCGTGGTCGTCCCATCAGATCCTATGCATCGTGGGAGCCCCGGGAATGCCTCGGAGTGGGTGCGATGGTGAACGTGCAAGTCACTGTGGACGGACTGTGCGTGAGGCCGAGACTTGGTCGGTGCCGAGGCTTGCACTGCGGTGGAGGGGTCTCGGCAGGCATGAACCCCAAGATCGCCGAGACCTTGGTGTACAGTGCTGAGGCCTCGAGTGGGCGGCTGATCGTGGGCACAGTGTTAGGACATAGTGGTCGGTAATCCCCGCCGTACCCTGTCCTAGCTAGTATGGCATTGATTGTGGACATAGTGTTAGGACACAGTGGCCGGTAATCCCCGCCGTACCCTGTCCCGGCCGGTATGGCGCTGATGCGACCTCGGGTCGCGTCGGCCATTCTGTGGCGTTGAGCCATCGTCCGGCTGAGATTGTGGGAGTGGTTGAAGCATTAATGAGACATGACGCGTTGTCTAGAGGGTCGGTCAAGGCGGGGGGTGGTGAGCCACGGACGACCCAGCCTCGTGTGAGACGGAGATCGGGCTCCTTGCCGAGGCCTCGCGTGGGATGCCTCGCGCGATACGGAGAATGCACCCCCTGCCGAGGCCTTCCGTGGAGAGCCTCGGGCGAGGCAGAGACGGTGCTCCCTG